>NW_027142651.1:0-259414 GCF_026170545.1 Melanerpes formicivorus | reverse complement strand
AAGACCTAGCACCAAATACAATTTGCCATCTGATCTAACTTCTGGAGGCAGTCAAAATGAGTATTTGAATTCTTCCCTACCTTATTCCTGTGCTGAGATACAGGCTGCTCCAACCTGCTGTAAAATGCTTGATTTCGAGAGTGAGCGAAACTAATGAAAACATTGTTGGGGTAAAACCTAAAGGGAAAGGCCTAGCACCAAATTGCATTGGCCATCTGATCTAACTTCTGGAGGCAGTCAAAATGAGTATTTGAATTCTTCCCTACCTTATTCCTGTGCTGAGATACAGGCTGCTCCAACCTGCTGTAAAAGGCTTGATTTCGAGATGAGCGAAACTAATGAAAACATTGTTGGGGTAAAACCTAAAGGGAAAGGCCTAGCACCAAATTGCATTGGCCATCTGATCTAACTTCTGGAGGCAGTCAAAATGATCCTTAGAATTCTTCCCTACCTTATTCCTGTGCTGAGATACAGGCTGCTCCAACCTGCTGTAAAATGCTTGATTTCGAGAGTGAGCGAAACTAATGAAAACATTGTTGGGGTAAAACCTAAAGGGAAAGACCTAGCACCAAATCCAATTTGCCATCTGATCTAACTTCTGGAGGCAGTCAAAATGATCCTTAGAATTCTTCCCTACCTTATTCCTGTGCTGAGATACAGGCTGCTCCAACCTGCTGTAAAATGCTTGATTTCGAGAGTGATCGCAACTAATGAAAACATTGTTGGGGTAAAACCTAAAGGGAAAGACCTAGCACCAAATTGCATTGGCCATCTGATCTAACTTCTGGAGGCAGTCAAAATGAGTATTTGAATTCTTCCCTACCTTATTCCTGTGCTGAGATACAGGCTGCTCCAACCTGCTGTAAAATGCTTGATTTCGAGAGTGAGCGAAACTAATAAAAACATTGTTGGGGTAAAACCTAAACGGAAAGCCTAGCACCAAATTGCATTGGCCATCTAATTTAACTTCTGGAGGCAGTCAAAATGAGTATTTGAATTCTTCCCTACCTTATTCCTGTGCTGAGATACAGGCTGCTCCAACCTGCTGTAAAATGCTTGATTTCGAGAGTGAGCGAAACTAATGAAAACATTGTTGGGGTAAAACCTAAAGGGAAAGACCTGGCACCAAATACAATTTGCCATCTGATCTAACTTCTGGAGGCAGTCAAAATGAGTATTTGAATTCTTCCCTACCTTATTCCTGTGCTGAGATACAGGCTGCTCCAACCTGCTGTAAAATGCTTGATTTCGAGAGTGAGCGAAACTAATGAAAACATTGTTGGGGTAAAACCTAAAGGGAAAGGCCTAGCACCAAATACAATTTGCCATCTGATCTAACTTCTGGAGGCAGTCAAAATGAGTATTTGAATTCTTCCCTACCTTATTCCTGTGCTGAGATACAGGCTGCTCCAACCTGCTGTAAAATGCTTGATTTCGAGAGTGAGCGAAACTAATGAAAACATTGTTGGGGTAAAACCTAAAGGGAAAGACCTAGCACCAAATACAATTTGCCATCTGATCTAACTTCTGGAGGCAGTCAAAATGAGTATTTGAATTCTTCCCTACCTTATTCCTGTGCTGAGATACAGGCTGCTCCAACCTGCTGTAAAATGCTTGATTTCGAGAGTGAGCGAAACTAATGAAAACATTGTTGGGGTAAAACCTAAAGGGAAAGACCTAGCACCAAATACAATTTGCCATCTGATCTAACTTCTGGAGGCAGTCAAAATGATCCTTAGAATTCTTCCCTACCTTATTCCTGTGCTGAGATACAGGCTGCTCCAACCTGCTGTAAAATGCTTGATTTCGAGAGTGAGCGAAACTAATGAAAACATTGTTGGGGTAAAACCTAAAGGGAAAGACCTAGCACCAAATACAATTTGCCATCTGATCTAACTTCTGGAGGCAGTCAAAATGAGTATTTGAATTCTTCCCTACCTTATTCCTGTGCTGAGATACAGGCTGCTCCAACCTGCTGTAAAATGCTTGATTTCGAGAGTGATCGAAACTAATGAAAACATTGTTGGGGTAAAACCTAAAGGGAAAGGCCTAGCACCAAATTGCATTGGCCATCTGATCTAACTTCTGGAGGCAGTCAAAATGATCCTTAGAATTCTTCCCTACCTTATTCCTGTGCTGAGATACAGGCTGCTCCAACCTGCTGTAAAATGCTTGATTTCGAGAGTGAGCGAAACTAATGAAAACATTGTTGGGGTAAAACCTAAAGGGAAAGGCCTAGCACCAAATTGCATAGGCCAACTGATCTAACTTCTGGAGGCAGTCAAAATGAGTATTTGAATTCTTCCCTACCTTATTCCTGTGCTGAGATACAGGCTGCTCCAACCTGCTGTAAAATGCTTGATTTCGAGAGTGAGCGAAACTAATGAAAACATTGTTGGGGTAAAACCTAAAGGGAAAGACCTAGCACCAAATACAATTTGCCATCTGATCTAACTTCTGGAGGCAGTCAAATGAGTATTTGAATTCTTCCCTACCTTATTCCTGTGCTGAGATACAGGCTGCTCCAACCTGCTGTAAAATGCTTGATTTCGAGAGTGAGCGAAACTAATGAAAACATTGTTGGGGTAAAACCTAAAGGGAAAGGCCTAGCACCAAATTGCATTGGCCATCTGATCTAACTTCTGGAGGCAGTCAAAATGAGTATTTGAATTCTTCCCTACCTTATTCCTGTGCTGAGATACAGGCTGCTCCAACCTGCTGTAAAAGGCTTGATTTCGAGATGAGCGAAACTAATGAAAACATTGTTGGGGTAAAACCTAAAGGGAAAGGCCTAGCACCAAATTGCTTTGGCCATCTGATCTAACTTCTGGAGGCAGTCAAAATGATCCTTAGAATTCTTCCCTACCTTATTCCTGTGCTGAGATACAGGCTGCTCCAACCTGCTGTAAAATGCTTGATTTCGAGAGTGAGCGAAACTAATGAAAACATTGTTGGGGTAAAACCTAAAGGGAAAGACCTAGCACCAAATCCAATTTGCCATCTGATCTAACTTCTGGAGGCAGTCAAAATGATCCTTAGAATTCTTCCCTACCTATTCCTGTGCTGAGATACAGGCTGCTCCAACCTGCTGTAAAATGCTTGATTTCGAGAGTGAGCGAAACTAATGAAAACATTGTTGGGGTAAAACCTGAAGGGAAAGGCCTAGCATCAAAGTATATTGGCCATCTGATCTAACTTCTGGAGGCAGTCAAAATGAGTATTTGAATTCTTCCCTACCTTATTCCTGTGCTGAGATACAGGCTGCTCCAACCTGCTGTAAAATGCTTGATTTCGAGAGTGAGCGAAACTAATGAAAACATTGTTGGGGTTAAACCTAAAGGGAAAGGCCTAGCACCAAATTGCATTGGCCATCTGATCTAACTTCTGGAGGCAGTCAAAATGAGTATTTGAATTCTTCCCTACCTTATTCCTCTGCTGAGATACAGGCTGCTCCAACCTGCTGTAAAATGCTTGATTTCGAGAGTGAGCGAAACTAATGAAAACATTGTTGGGGTAAAACCTAAAGGGAAAGGCCTAGCACCAAATACAATTTGCCATCTGATCTAACTTCTGGAGGCAGTCAAAATGAGTGTTTGAATTCTTCCCTACCTTATTCCTGTGCTGAGATACAGGCTGCTCCACCCTGCTGTAAAATGCTTGATTTCGAGAGTGAGCGAAACTAATGAAAACATTGTTGGGGTAAAACCTAAAGGGAAAGACCTAGCACCAAATCCAATTTGCCATCTGATCTAACTTCTGGAGGCAGTCAAAATGAGTATTTGAATTCTTCCCTACCTTATTCCTGTGCTGAGATACAGGCTGCTCCAACCTGCTGTAAAATGCTTGATTTCGAGAGTGAGCGAAACTAATGAAAACATTGTTGGGGTAAAACCTAAAGGGAAAGGCCTAGCACCAAATACAATTTGCCATCTGATCTAACTTCTGGAGGCAGTCAAAATGAGTATTTGAATTCTTCCCTACCTTATTCCTGTGCTGAGATACAGGCTGCTCCAACCTGCTGTAAAATGCTTGATTTCGAGATGAGCGAAACTAATGAAAACATTGTTGGGGTAAAACCTAAAGGGAAAGACCTAGCACCAAATACAATTTGCCATCTGATCTAACTTCTGGAGGCAGTCAAAATGATCCTTAGAATTCTTCCCTACCTTATTCCTGTGCTGAGATACAGGCTGCTCCAACCTGCTGTAAAATGCTTGATTTCGAGAGTGAGCGAAACTAATGAAAACATTGTTGGGGTAAAACCTAAAGGGAAAGACCTAGCACCAAATACAATTTGCCATCTGATCTAACTTCTGGAGGCAGTCAAAATGAGTATTTGAATTCTTCCCTACCTTATTCCTGTGCTGAGATACAGGCTGCTCCAACCTGCTGTAAAATGCTTGATTTCGAGAGTGAGCGAAACTAATGAAAACATTGTTGGGGTAAAACCTAAAGGAAAGACCTAGCACCAAATCCAATTTGCCATCTGATCTAACTTCTGGAGGCAGTCAAAATGAGTATTTGAATTCTTCCCTACCTTATTCCTGTGCTGAGATACAGGCTGCTCCAACCTGCTGTAAATGCTTGATTTCGAGAGTGAGCGAAACTAATGAAAACATTGTTGGGGTAAAACCTAAAGGGAAAGACCTAGCACCAAATACAATTTGCCATCTGATCTAACTTCTGGAGGCAGTCAAAATGAGTATTTGAATTCTTCCCTACCTTATTCCTGTGCTGAGATACAGGCTGCTCCAACCTGCTGTAAAATGCTTGATTTCGAGAGTGAGCGAAACTAATGAAAACATTGTTGGGGTAAAACCTAAAGGGAAAGGCCTAGCAGCAAATTGCATTGGCCATCTGATCTAACTTCTGGAGGCAGTCAAAATGATCCTTAGAATTCTTCCCTACCTTATTCCTGTGCTGAGATACAGGCTGCTCCAACCTGCTGTAAAATGCTTGATTTCGAGAGTGAGCGAAACTAATGAAAACATTGTTGGGGTAAAACCTAAAGGGAAAGGCCTAGCACCAAATTGCATTGGCCATCTGATCTAACTTCTGGAGGCAGTCAAAATGAGTATTTGAATTCTTCCCTACCTTATTCCTGTGCTGAGATACAGGCTGCTCCAACCTGCTGTAAAATGCTTGATTTCGAGAGTGAGCGAAACTAATGAAAACATTGTTGGGGTAAAACCTAAAGGGAAAGACCTAGCACCAAATGCAATTTGCCATCTGATCTAACTTCTGGAGGCAGTCAAAATGAGTATTTGAATTCTTCCCTACCTTATTCCTGTGCTGAGATACAGGCTGCTCCAACCTGCTGTAAAATGCTTGATTTCGAGAGTGAGCGAAACTAATGAAAACATTGTTGGGGTAAAACCTAAAGGGAAAGACCTAGCACCAAATACAATTTGCCATCTGATCTAACTTCTGGAGGCAGTCAAAATGAGTATTTGAATTCTTCCCTACCTTATTCCTGTGCTGAGATACAGGCTGCTCCAACCTGCTGTAAAATGCTTGATTTCGAGAGTGAGCGAAACTAATGAAAACATTGTTGGGGTAAAACCTAAAGGGAAAGGCCTAGCACAAATTGCATTGGCCATCTGATCTAACTTCTGGAGGCAGTCAAAATGAGTATTTGAATTCTTCCCTACCTTATTCCTGTGCTGAGATACAGGCTGCTCCAACCTGCTGTAAAATGCTTGATTTCGAGAGTGAGCGAAACTAATGAAAACATTGTTGGGGTAAAACCTAAAGGGAAAGACCTAGCACCAATACAATTTGCCATCTGATCTAACTTCTGGAGGCAGTCAAAATGAGTATTTGAATTCTTCCCTACCCTTATTCCTGTGCTGAGATACAGGCTGCTCCAACCTGCTGTAAAATGCTTGATTTCGAGAGTGAGCGAAACTAATGAAAACATTGTTGGGGTAAAACCTAAAGGGAAAGACCTAGCACCAAATCCAATTTGCCATCTGATCTAACTTCTGGAGGCAGTCAAATGAGTATTTGAATTCTTCCCTACCTTATTCCTGTGCTGAGATACAGGCTGCTCCAACCTGCTGTAAAATGCTTGATTTCGAGAGTGAGCGAAACTAATGAAAACATTGTTGGGGTAAAACCTAAAGGGAAAGGCCTAGCACCAAATTGCATTGGCCATCTGATCTAACTTCTGGAGGCAGTCAAAATGATCCTTAGAATTCTTCCTACCTTATTCCTGTGCTGAGATACAGGCTGCTCCAACCTGCTGTAAAATGCTTGATTTCGAGAGTGAGCGAAACTAATGAAAACATTGTTGGGGTAAAACCTAAAGGGAAAGACCTAGCACCAAATACAATTTGCCATCTGATCTAACTTCTGGAGGCAGTCAAAATGAGTATTTGAATTCTTCCCTACCTTATTCCTGTGCTGAGATACAGGCTGCTCCAACCTGCTGTAAAATGCTTGATTTCGAGAGTGAGCGAAACTAATGAAAACATTGTTGGGGTAAAACCTAAAGGGAAAGGCCTAGCACCAAATTGCATTGGCCATCTGATCTAACTTCTGGAGGCAGTCAAAATGAGTATTTGAATTCTTCCCTACCTTATTCCTGTGCTGAGATACAGGCTGCTCCAACCTGCTGTAAAATGCTTGATTTCGAGAGTGAGCGAAACTAATGAAAACATTGTTGGGGTAAAACCTAAAGGGAAAGACCTAGCACCAAATCCAATTTGCCATCTGATCTAACTTCTGGAGGCAGTCAAAATGATCCTTAGAATTCTTCCCTACCTTATTCCTGTGCTGAGATACAGGCTGCTCCAACCTGCTGTAAAATGCTTGATTTCGAGAGTGAGCGAAACTAATGAAAACATTGTTGGGGTAAAACCTAAAGGGAAAGACCTAGCACCAAATACAATTTGCCATCTGATCTAACTTCTGGAGGCAGTCAAAATGAGTATTTGAATTCTTCCCTACCTTATTCCTGTGCTGAGATACAGGCTGCTCCAACCTGCTGTAAAATGCTTGATTTCGAGAGTGAGCGAAACTAATGAAAACATTGTTGGGGTAAAACCTAAAGGGAAAGACCTAGCACCAAATCCAATTTGCCATCTGATCTAACTTCTGGAGGCAGTCAAAATGAGTATTTGAATTCTTCCCTACCTTATTCCTGTGCTGAGATACAGGCTGCTCCAACCTGCTGTAAAATGCTTGATTTCGAGAGTGAGCGAAACTAATGAAAACATTGTTGCGGTAAAACCTAAAGGGAAAGGCCTAGCACCAAATTGCATTGGCCATCTGATCTAACTTCTGGAGGCAGTCAAAATGAGTATTTGAATTCTTCCCTACCTTATTCCTGTGCTGAGATACAGGCTGCTCCAACCTGCTGTAAAATGCTTGATTTCGAGAGTGAGCAAAACTAATGAAAACATTGTTGGGGTAAAACCTAAAGGGAAAGACCTAGCACCAAATACAATTTGCCATCTGATCTAACTTCTGGAGGCAGTCAAAATGAGTATTTGAATTCTTCCCTACCTTATTCCTGTGCTGAGATACAGGCTGCTCCAACCTGCTGTAAAATGCTTGATTTCGAGAGTGAGCGAAACTAATGAAAACATTGTTGGGGTAAAACCTAAAGGGAAAGACCTAGCACCAAATTGCATTGGCCATCTGATCTAACTTCTGGAGGCAGTCAAAATGATCCTTAGAATTCTTCCCTACCTTATTCCTGTGCTGAGATACAGGCTGCTCCAACCTGCTGTAAAATGCTTGATTTCGAGAGTGAGCGAAACTAATGAAAACATTGTTGGGGTAAAACCTAAAGGGAAAGACCTAGCACCAAATCCAATTTGCCATCTGATCTAACTTCTGGAGGCAGTCAAAATGAGTATTTGAATTCTTCCCTACCTTATTCCTGTGCTGAGATACAGGCTGCTCCAACCTGCTGTAAAATGCTTGATTTCGAGAGTGAGCGAAACTAATGAAAACATTGTTGGGGTAAAACCTAAAGGGAAAGGCCTAGCACCAAATTGCATTGGCCATCTGATCTAACTTCTGGAGGCAGTCAAAATGAGTATTTGAATTCTTCCCTACCTTATTCCTGTGCTGAGATACAGGCTGCTCCAACCTGCTGTAAAATGCTTGATTTCGAGAGTGAGCGAAACTAATGAAAACATTGTTGGGGTAAAACCTAAAGGGAAAGGCCTAGCACCAAATTGCATTGGCCATCTGATCTAACTTCTGGAGGCAGTCAAAATGATCCTTAGAATTCTTCCCTACCTTATTCCTGTGCTGAGATACAGGCTGCTCCAACCTGCTGTAAAATGCTTGATTTCGAGAGTGAGCGAAACTAATGAAAACATTGTTGGGGTAAAACCTAAAGGGAAAGACCTAGCACCAAATCCAATTTGCCATCTGATCTAACTTCTGGAGGCAGTCAAAATGAGTATTTGAATTCTTCCCTACCTTATTCCTGTGCTGAGATACAGGCTGCTCCAACCTGCTGTAAAATGCTTGATTTCGAGAGTGAGCGAAACTAATGAAAACATTGTTGGGGTAAAACCTAAAGGGAAAGGCCTAGCACCAAATTGCATTGGCCATCTGATCTAACTTCTGGAGGCAGTCAAAATGAGTATTTGAATTCTTCCCTACCTTATTCCTGTGCTGAGATACAGGCTGCTCCAACCTGCTGTAAAATGCTTGATTTCGAGAGTGAGCGAAACTAATGAAAACATTGTTGGGGTAAAACCTAAAGGGAAAGACCTAGCACCAAATCCAATTTGCCATCTGATCTAACTTCTGGAGGCAGTCAAAATGATCCTTAGAATTCTTCCCTACCTTATTCCTGTGCTGAGATACAGGCTGCTCCAACCTGCTGTAAAATGCTTGATTTCGAGAGTGAGCGAAACTAATGAAAACATTGTTGGGGTAAAACCTAAAGGGAAAGACCTAGCACCAAATACAATTTGCCATCTGATCTAACTTCTGGAGGCAGTCAAAATGAGTATTTGAATTCTTCCCTACCTTATTCCTGTGCTGAGATACAGGCTGCTCCAACCTGCTGTAAAATGCTTGATTTCGAGAGTGAGCGAAACTAATGAAAACATTGTTGGGGTAAAACCTAAAGGGAAAGACCTAGCACCAAATACAATTTGCCATCTGATCTAACTTCTGGAGGCAGTCAAAATGAGTATTTGAATTCTTCCCTACCTTATTCCTGTGCTGAGATACAGGCTGCTCCAACCTGCTGTAAAATGCTTGATTTCGAGAGTGAGCGAAACTAATGAAAACATTGTTGCGGTAAAACCTAAAGGGAAAGGCCTAGCACCAAATTGCATTGGCCATCTGATCTAACTTCTGGAGGCAGTCAAAATGAGTATTTGAATTCTTCCCTACCTTATTCCTGTGCTGAGATACAGGCTGCTTCAACCTGCTGTAAAATGCTTGATTTCGAGAGTGAGCGAAACTAATGAAAACATTGTTGGGGTAAAACCTAAAGGGAAAGGCCTAGCACCAAATTGCATTGGCCATCTGATCTAACTTCTGGAGGCAGTCAAAATGAGTATTTGAATTCTTCCCTACCTTATTCCTGTGCTGAGATACAGGCTGCTCCAACCTGCTGTAAAATGCTTGATTTCGAGATGAGCGAAACTAATGAAAACATTGTTGGGGTAAAACCTAAAGGGAAAGGCCTAGCACCAAATTGCATTGGCCATCTGATCTAACTTCTGGAGGCAGTCAAAATGATCCTTAGAATTCTTCCCTACGTTATTCCTGTGCTGAGATACAGGCTGCTCCAACCTGCTGTAAAATGCTTGATTTCGAGAGTGAGCGAAACTAATGAAAACATTGTTGGGGTAAAACCTAAAGGGAAAGACCTAGCACCAAATCCAATTTGCCATCTGATCTAACTTCTGGAGGCAGTCAAAATGATCCTTAGAATTCTTCCCTACCTTATTCCTGTGCTGAGATACAGGCTGCTCCAACCTGCTGTAAAATGCTTGATTTCGAGAGTGAGCGAAACTAATGAAAACATTGTTGGGGTAAAACCTAAAGGGAAAGGCCTAGCATCAAAGTATATTGGCCATCTGATCTAACTTCTGGAGGCAGTCAAAATGAGTATTTGAATTCTTCCCTACCTTATTCCTGTGCTGAGATACAGGCTGCTCCAACCTGCTGTAAAATGCTTGATTTCGAGAGTGAGCAAAACTAATGAAAACATTGTTGGGGTAAAACCTAAAGGGAAAGACCTAGCACCAAATTGCATTGGCCATCTGATCTAACTTCTGGAGGCAGACAAAATGATCCTTAGAATTCTTCCCTACCTTATTCCTGTGCTGAGATACAGGCTGCTCCAACCTGCTGTAAAATGCTTAATTTCGAGAGTGAGCGAAACTAATGAAAACATTGTTGGGGTAAAACCTAAAGGGAAAGACCTAGCACCAAATACAATTTGCCATCTGATCTAACTTCTGGAGGCAGTCAAAATGAGTATTTGAATTCTTCCCTACCTTATTCCTGTGCTGAGATACAGGCTGCTCCAACCTGCTGTAAAATGCTTGATTTCGAGAGTGAGCGAAACTAATGAAAACATTGTTGGGGTAAAACCTAAAGGGAAAGACCTAGCACCAAATTGCATTGGCCATCTGATCTAACTTCTGGAGGCAGTCAAAATGAGTATTTGAATTCTTCCCTACCTTATTCCTGTGCTGAGATACAGGCTGCTCCAACCTGCTGTAAAATGCTTGATTTCGAGAGTGAGCGAAACTAATAAAAACATTGTTGGGGTAAAACCTAAACGGAAAGGCCTAGCACCAAATTGCATTGGCCATCTAATTTAACTTCTGGAGGCAGTCAAAATGAGTATTTGAATTCTTCCCTACCTTATTCCTGTGCTGAGATACAGGCTGCTCCAACCTGCTGTAAAATGCTTGATTTCGAGAGTGAGCGAAACTAATGAAAACATTGTTGGGGTAAAACCTAAAGGGAAAGACCTAGCACCAAATCCAATTTGCCATCTGATCTAACTTCTGGAGGCAGTCAAAATGATCCTTAGAATTCTTCCCTACCTTATTCCTGTGCTGAGATACAGGCTGCTCCAACCTGCTGTAAAATGCTTGATTTCGAGAGTGAGCGAAACTAATGAAAACATTGTTGGGGTAAAACCTAAAGGGAAAGACCTAGCACCAAATACAATTTGCCATCTGATCTAACTTCTGGAGGCAGTCAAAATGAGTATTTGAATTCTTCCCTACCTTATTCCTGTGCTGAGATACAGGCTGCTCCAACCTGCTGTAAAATGCTTGATTTCGAGAGTGAGCGAAACTAATGAAAACATTGTTGGGGTAAAACCTAAAGGGAAAGACCTAGCACCAAATCCAATTTGCCATCTGATCTAACTTCTGGAGGCAGTCAAAATGAGTATTTGAATTCTTCCCTACCTTATTCCTGTGCTGAGATACAGGCTGCTCCAACCTGCTGTAAAATGCTTGATTTCGAGAGTGAGCGAAACTAATGAAAACATTGTTGGGGTAAAACCTAAAGGGAAAGGCCTAGCACCAAATACAATTTGCCATCTGATCTAACTTCTGGAGGCAGTCAAAATGAGTATTTGAATTCTTCCCTACCTTATTCCTGTGCTGAGATACAGGCTGCTCCAACCTGCTGTAAAATGCTTGATTTCGAGAGTGAGCGAAACTAATGAAAACATTGTTGGGGTAAAACCTAAAGGGAAAGACCTAGCACCAAATACAATTTGCCATCTGATCTAACTTCTGGAGGCAGTCAAAATGAGTATTTGAATTCTTCCCTACCTTATTCCTGTGCTGAGATACAGGCTGCTCCAACCTGCTGTAAAATGCTTGATTTCGAGAGTGAGCGAAACTAATGAAAACATTGTTGGGGTAAAACCTAAAGGGAAAGACCTAGCACCAAATACAATTTGCCATCTGATCTAACTTCTGGAGGCAGTCAAAATGAGTATTTGAATTCTTCCCTACCTTATTCCTGTGCTGAGATACAGGCTGCTCCAACCTGCTGTAAAATGCTTGATTTCGAGAGTGAGCGAAACTAATGAAAACATTGTTGGGGTAAAACCTAAAGGGAAAGACCTAGCACCAAATACAATTTGCCATCTGATCTAACTTCTGGAGGCAGTCAAAATGAGTATTTGAATTCTTCCCTACCTTATTCCTGTGCTGAGATACAGGCTGCTCCAACCTGCTGTAAAATGCTTGATTTCGAGAGTGATCGAAACTAATGAAAACATTGTTGGGGTAAAACCTAAAGGGAAAGGCCTAGCACCAAATTGCATTGGCCATCTGATCTAACTTCTGGAGGCAGTCAAAATGATCCTTAGAATTCTTCCCTACCTTATTCCTGTGCTGAGATACAGGCTGCTCCAACCTGCTGTAAAATGCTTGATTTCGAGAGTGAGCGAAACTAATGAAAACATTGTTGGGGTAAAACCTAAAGGGAAAGGCCTAGCACCAAATTGCATTGGCCATCTGATCTAACTTCTGGAGGCAGTCAAAATGAGTATTTGAATTCTTCCCTACCTTATTCCTGTGCTGAGATACAGGCTGCTCCAACCTGCTGTAAAATGCTTGATTTCGAGAGTGAGCGAAACTAATGAAAACATTGTTGGGGTAAAACCTAAAGGGAAAGACCTAGCACCAAATGCAATTTGCCATCTGATCTAACTTCTGGAGGCAGTCAAAATGAGTATTTGAATTCTTCCCTACCTTATTCCTGTGCTGAGATACAGGCTGCTCCAACCTGCTGTAAAATGCTTGATTTCGAGAGTGAGCGAAACTAATGAAAACATTGTTGGGGTAAAACCTAAAGGGAAAGACCTAGCACCAAATCCAATTTGCCATCTGATCTAACTTCTGGAGGCAGTCAAAATGAGTATTTGAATTCTTCCCTACCTTATTCCTGTGCTGAGATACAGGCTGCTCCAACCTGCTGTAAAATGCTTGATTTCGAGAGTGAGCGAAACTAATGAAAACATTGTTGGGGTAAAACCTAAAGGGAAAGGCCTAGCACCAAATTGCATTGGCCATCTGATCTAACTTCTGGAGGCAGTCAAAATGAGTATTTGAATTCTTCCCTACCTTATTCCTGTGCTGAGATACAGGCTGCTCCAACCTGCTGTAAAATGCTTGATTTCGAGATGAGCGAAACTAATGAAAACATTGTTGGGGTAAAACCTAAAGGGAAAGACCTAGCACCAAATCCAATTTGCCATCTGATCTAACTTCTGGAGGCAGTCAAAATGATCCTTAGAATTCTTCCCTACCTTATTCCTGTGCTGAGATACAGGCTGCTCCAACCTGCTGTAAAATGCTTGATTTCGAGAGTGAGCGAAACTAATGAAAACATTGTTGGGGTAAAACCTAAAGGGAAAGACCTAGCACCAAATTCCATTGGCCATCTGATCTAACTTCTGGAGGCAGTCAAAATGATCCTTAGAATTCTTCCCTACCTTATTCCTGTGCTGAGATACAGGCTGCTCCAACCTGCTGTAAAATGCTTGATTTCGAGAGTGAGCGAAACTAATGAAAACATTGTTGGGGTAAAACCTAAAGGGAAAGGCCTAGCACCAAATTCCATTGGCCATCTGATCTAACTTCTGGAGGCAGTCAAAATGAGTATTTGAATTCTTCCCTACCTTATTCCTGTGCTGAGATACAGGCTGCTCCAACCTGCTGTAAAATGCTTGATTTCGAGAGTGAGCGAAACTAATGAAAACATTGTTGGGGTAAAACCTAAAGGGAAAGGCCTAGCACCAAATACAATTTGCCATCTGATCTAACTTCTGGAGGCAGTCAAAATGAGTGTTTGAATTCTTCCCTACCTTATTCCTGTGCTGAGATACAGGCTGCTCCAACCTGCTGTAAAATGCTTGATTTCGAGAGTGAGCGAAACTAATGAAAACATTGTTGGGGTAAAACCTAAAGGGAAAGGCCTAGCACCAAATACAATTTGCCATCTGATCTAACTTCTGGAGGCAGTCAAAATGAGTATTTGAATTCTTCCCTACCTTATTCCTGTGCTGAGATACAGGCTGCTCCAACCTGCTGTAAAATGCTTGATTTCGAGAGTGAGCGAAACTAATGAAAACATTGTTGGGGTAAAACCTAAAGGGAAAGGCCTAGCACCAAATGCAATTTGCCATCTGATCTAACTTCTGGAGGCAGTCAAAATGAGTATTTGAATTCTTCCCTACCTTATTCCTGTGCTGAGATACAGGCTGCTCCAACCTGCTGTAAAATGCTTGATTTCGAGAGTGAGCGAAACTAATGAAAACATTGTTGGGGTAAAACCTAAAGGGAAAGACCTAGCACCAAATACAATTTGCCATCTGATCTAACTTCTGGAGGCAGTCAAAATGATCCTTAGAATTCTTCCCTACCTTATTCCTGTGCTGAGATACAGGCTGCTCCAACCTGCTGTAAAATGCTTGATTTCGAGAGTGAGCGAAACTAATGAAAACATTGTTGGGGTAAAACCTAAAGGGAAAGACCTAGCACCAAATACAATTTGCCATCTGATCTAACTTCTGGAGGCAGTCAAAATGAGTATTTGAATTCTTCCCTACCTTATTCCTGTGCTGAGATACAGGCTGCTCCAACCTGCTGTAAAATGCTTGATTTCGAGAGTGAGCGAAACTAATGAAAACATTGTTGGGGTAAAACCTAAAGGGAAAGACCTAGCACCAAATACAATTTGCCATCTGATCTAACTTCTGGAGGCAGTCAAAATGAGTATTTGAATTCTTCCCTACCTTATTCCTGTGCTGAGATACAGGCTGCTCCAACCTGCTGTAAAATGCTTGATTTCGAGAGTGAGCGAAACTAATGAAAACATTGTTGGGGTAAAACCTAAAGGGAAAGGCCTAGCACCAAATTGCATTGGCCATCTGATCTAACTTCTGGAGGCAGTCAAAATGATCCTTAGAATTCTTCCCTACCTTATTCCTGTGCTGAGATACAGGCTGCTCCAACCTGCTGTAAAATGCTTGATTTCGAGAGTGAGCGAAACTAATGAAAACATTGTTGGGGTAAAACCTAAAGGGAAAGGCCTAGCACCAAATTGCATTGGCCATCTGATCTAACTTCTGGAGGCAGTCAAAATGAGTATTTGAATTCTTCCCTACCTTATTCCTGTGCTGAGATACAGGCTGCTCCAACCTGCTGTAAAATGCTTGATTTCGAGAGTGAGCGAAACTAATGAAAACATTGTTGGGGTAAAACCTAAAGGGAAAGACCTAGCACCAAATGCAATTTGCCATCTGATCTAACTTCTGGAGGCAGTCAAAATGAGTATTTGAATTCTTCCCTACCTTATTCCTGTGCTGAGATACAGGCTGCTCCAACCTGCTGTAAAATGCTTGATTTCGAGAGTGAGCGAAACTAATGAAAACATTGTTGGGGTAAAACCTAAAGGGAAAGACCTAGCACCAAATACAATTTGCCATCTGATCTAACTTCTGGAGGCAGTCAAAATGAGTATTTGAATTCTTCCCTACCTTATTCCTGTGCTGAGATACAGGCTGCTCCAACCTGCTGTAAAATGCTTGATTTCGAGAGTGAGCGAAACTAATGAAAACATTGTTGGGGTAAAACCTAAAGGGAAAGGCCTAGCACCAAATTGCATTGGCCATCTGATCTAACTTCTGGAGGCAGTCAAAATGAGTATTTGAATTCTTCCCTACCTTATTCCTGTGCTGAGATACAGGCTGCTCCAACCTGCTGTAAAATGCTTGATTTCGAGATGAGCGAAACTAATGAAAACATTGTTGGGGTAAAACCTAAAGGGAAAGGCCTAGCACCAAATTGCATTGGCCATCTGATCTAACTTCTGGAGGCAGTCAAAATGATCCTTAGAATTCTTCCCTACCTTATTCCTGTGCTGAGATACAGGCTGCTCCAACCTGCTGTAAAATGCTTGATTTCGAGAGTGAGCGAAACTAATGAAAACATTGTTGGGGTAAAACCTAAAGGGAAAGACCTAGCACCAAATTGCATTTGCCATCTGATCTAACTTCTGGAGGCAGTCAAAATGATCCTTAGAATTCTTCCCTACCTTATTCCTGTGCTGAGATACAGGCTGCTCCAACCTGCTGTAAAATGCTTGATTTCGAGAGTGAGCGAAACTAATGAAAACATTGTTGGGGTAAAACCTAAAGGGAAAGGCCTAGCATCAAAGTATATTGGCCATCTGATCTAACCTCTGGAGGCAGTCAAAATGAGTATTTGAATTCTTCCCTACCTTATTCCTGTGCTGAGATACAGGCTGCTCCAACCTGCTGTAAAATGCTTGATTTCGAGAGTGAGCGAAACTAATGAAAACATTGTTGGGGTAAAACCTAAAGGGAAAGGCCTAGCACCAAATTGCATTGGCCATCTGATCTAACTTCTGGAGGCAGTCAAAATGAGTATTTGAATTCTTCCCTACCTTATTCCTGTGCTGAGATACAGGCTGCTCCAACCTGCTGTAAAATGCTTGATTTCGAGAGTGAGCGAAACTAATGAAAACTTTGTTGGGGTAAAACCTAAAGGGAAAGACCTAGCACCAAATACAATTTGCCATCTGATCTAACTTCTGGAGGCAGTCAAAATGAGTATTTGAATTCTTCCCTACCTTATTCCTGTGCTGAGATACAGGCTGCTCCAACCTGCTGTAAAATGCTTGATTTCGAGAGTGAGCGAAACTAATGAAAACATTGTTGGGGTAAAACCTAAAGGGAAAGACCTAGCACCAAATTGCATTGGCCATCTGATCTAACTTCTGGAGGCAGTCAAAATGAGTATTTGAATTCTTCCCTACCTTATTCCTGTGCTGAGATACAGGCTGCTCCAACCTGCTGTAAAATGCTTGATTTCGAGAGTGAGCGAAACTAATAAAAACATTGTTGGGGTAAAACCTAAACGGAAAGGCCTAGCACCAAATTGCATTGGCCATCTAATTTAACTTCTGGAGGCAGTCAAAATGAGTATTTGAATTCTTCCCTACCTTATTCCTGTGCTGAGATACAGGCTGCTCCAACCTGCTGTAAAATGCTTGATTTCGAGAGTGAGCGAAACTAATGAAAACATTGTTGGGGTAAAACCTAAAGGGAAAGACCTAGCACCAAATCCAATTTGCCATCTGATCTAACTTCTGGAGGCAGTCAAAATGATCCTTAGAATTCTTCCCTACCTTATTCCTGTGCTGAGATACAGGCTGCTCCAACCTGCTGTAAAATGCTTGATTTCGAGAGTGAGCGAAACTAATGAAAACATTGTTGGGGTAAAACCTAAAGGGAAAGACCTAGCACCAAATACAATTTGCCATCTGATCTAACTTCTGGAGGCAGTCAAAATGAATATTTGAATTCTTCCCTACCTTATTCCTGTGCTGAGATACAGGCTGCTCCAACCTGCTGTAAAATGCTTGATTTCGAGAGTGAGCGAAACTAATGAAAACATTGTTGGGGTAAAACCTAAAGGGAAAGACCTAGCACCAAATACAATTTGCCATCTGATCTAACTTCTGGAGGCAGTCAAAATGAGTATTTGAATTCTTCCCTACCTTATTCCTGTGCTGAGATACAGGCTGCTCCAACCTGCTGTAAAATGCTTGATTTCGAGAGTGAGCGAAACTAATGAAAACATTGTTGGGGTAAAACCTAAAGGGAAAGACCTAGCACCAAATCCAATTTGCCATCTGATCTAACTTCTGGAGGCAGTCAAAATGAGTATTTGAATTCTTCCCTACCTTATTCCTGTGCTGAGATACAGGCTGCTCCAACCTGCTGTAAAATGCTTGATTTCGAGAGTGAGCGAAACTAATGAAAACATTGTTGGGGTAAAACCTAAAGGGAAAGACCTAGCACCAAATCCAATTTGCCATCTGATCTAACTTCTGGAGGCAGTCAAAATGAGTATTTGAATTCTTCCCTACCTTATTCCTGTGCTGAGATACAGGCTGCTCCAACCTGCTGTAAAATGCTTGATTTTGAGAGTGAGCGAAACTAATGAAAACATTGTTGGGGTAAAACCTAAAGGGAAAGACCTAGCACCAAATACAATTTGCCATCTGATCTAACTTCTGGAGGCAGTCAAAATGAGTATTTGAATTCTTCCCTACCTTATTCCTGTGCTGAGATACAGGCTGCTCCAACCTGCTGTAAAATGCTTGATTTCGAGAGTGAGCGAAACTAATGAAAACATTGTTGGGGTAAAACCTAAAGGGAAAGACCTAGCACCAAATACAATTTGCCATCTGATCTAACTTCTGGAGGCAGTCAAAATGAGTATTTGAATTCTTCCCTACCTTATTCCTGTGCTGAGATACAGGCTGCTCCAACCTGCTGTAAAATGCTTGATTTCGAGAGTGAGCGAAACTAATGAAAACATTGTTGGGGTAAAACCTAAAGGGAAAGACCTAGCACCAAATCCAATTTGCCATCTGATCTAACTTCTGGAGGCAGTCAAAATGATCCTTAGAATTCTTCCCTACCTTATTCCTGTGCTGAGATACAGGCTGCTCCAACCTGCTGTAAAATGCTTGATTTCGAGAGTGAGCGAAACTAATGAAAACATTGTTGGGGTAAAACCTAAAGGGAAAGACCTAGCACCAAATCCAATTTGCCATCTGATCTAACTTCTGGAGGCAGTCAAAATGAGTATTTGAATTCTTCCCTACCTTATTCCTGTGCTGAGATACAGGCTGCTCCAACCTGCTGTAAAATGCTTGATTTCGAGAGTGAGCGAAACTAATGAAAACATTGTTGGGGTAAAACCTAAAGGGAAAGGCCTAGCACCAAATTGCATTGGCCATCTGATCTAACTTCTGGAGGCAGTCAAAATGATCCTTAGAATTCTTCCCTACCTTATTCCTGTGCTGAGATACAGGCTGCTCCAACCTGCTGTAAAATGCTTGATTTCGAGAGTGAGCGAAACTAATGAAAACATTGTTGGGGCAAAACCTAAAGGGAAAGACCTAGCACCAAATTGCATTGGCCATCTGATCTAACTTCTGGAGGCAGTCAAAATGAGTATTTGAATTCTTCCCTACCTTATTCCTGTGCTGAGATACAGGCTGCTCCAACCTGCTGTAAAATGCTTGATTTCGAGAGTGAGCGAAACTAATGAAAACATTGTTGGGGTAAAACCTAAAGGGAAAGACCTAGCACCAAATGCAATTTGCCATCTGATCTAACTTCTGGAGGCAGTCAAAATGAGTATTTGAATTCTTCCCTACCTTATTCCTGTGCTGAGATACAGGCTGCTCCAACCTGCTGTAAAATGCTTGATTTCGAGAGTGAGCGAAACTAATGAAAACATTGTTGGGGTAAAACCTAAAGGGAAAGACCTAGCACCAAATGCAATTTGCCATCTGATCTAACATCTGGAGGCAGTCAAAATGAGTATTTGAATTCTTCCCTACCTTATTCCTGTGCTGAGATACAGGCTGCTCCAACCTGCTGTAAAATGCTTGATTTCGAGAGTGAGCGAAACTAATGAAAACATTGTTGGGGTAAAACCTAAAGGGAAAGACCTAGCACCAAATCCAATTTGCCATCTGATCTAACTTCTGGAGGCAGTCAAAATGAGTATTTGAATTCTTCCCTACCTTATTCCTGTGCTGAGATACAGGCTGCTCCAACCTGCTGTAAAATGCTTGATTTCGAGAGTGAGCGAAACTAATGAAAACATTGTTGGGGTAAAACCTAAAGGGAAAGGCCTAGCACCAAATTGCATTGGCCATCTGATCTAACTTCTGGAGGCAGTCAAAATGATCCTTAGAATTCTTCCCTACCTTATTCCTGTGCTGAGATACAGGCTGCTCCAACCTGCTGTAAAATGCTTGATTTCGAGAGTGAGCGAAACTAATGAAAACATTGTTGGGGTAAAACCTAAAGGGAAAGACCTAGCACCAAATACAATTTGCCATCTGATCTAAATTCTGGAGGCAGTCAAAATGAGTATTTGAATTCTTCCCTACCTTATTCCGGTGCTGAGATACAGGCTGCTCCAACCTGCTGTAAAATGCTTGATTTCGAGAGTGAGCGAAACTAATGAAAACATTGTTGGGGTAAAACCTAAAGGGAAAGGCCTAGCATCAAAGTCCATTGGCCATCTGATCTAACTTCTGGAGGCAGTCAAAATGAGTATTTGAATTCTTCCCTACCTTATTCCTGTGCTGAGATACAGGCTGCTCCAACCTGCTGTAAAATGCTTGATTTCGAGAGTGAGCGAAACTAATGAAAACATTGTTGGGGTAAAACCTAAAGGGAAAGGCCTAGCACCAAATTGCATTGGCCATCTGATCTAACTTCTGGAGGCAGTCAAAATGAGTATTTGAATTCTTCCCTACCTTATTCCTGTGCTGAGATACAGGCTGCTCCAACCTGCTGTAAAATGCTTGATTTCGAGAGTGAGCGAAACTAATGAAAACATTGTTGGGGTAAAACCTAAAGGGAAAGACCTAGCACCAAATCCAATTTGCCATCTGATCTAACTTCTGGAGGCAGTCAAAATGATCCTTAGAATTCTTCCCTACCTTATTCCTGTGCTGAGATACAGGCTGCTCCAACCTGCTGTAAAATGCTTGATTTCGAGAGTGAGCGAAACTAATGAAAACATTGTTGGGGTAAAACCTAAAGGGAAAGGCCTAGCATGAAAGTATATTGGCCATCTGATCTAACTTCTGGAGGCAGTCAAAAGGAGTATTTGAATTCTTCCCTACCTTATTCCTGTGCTGAGATACAGGCTGCTCCAACCTGCTGTAAAATGCTTGATTTCGAGAGTGAGCGAAACTAATGAAAACATTGTTGGGGTAAAACCTAAAGGGAAAGACCTAGCACCAAATGCAATTTGCCATCTGATCTAACTTCTGGAGGCAGTCAAAATGAGTATTTGAATTCTTCCCTACCTTATTCCTGTGCTGAGATACAGGCTGCTCCAACCTGCTGTAAAATGCTTGATTTCGAGAGTGAGCGAAACTAATGAAAACATTGTTGGGGTAAAACCTAAAGGGAAAGACCTAGCACCAAATACAATTTGCCGTCTGATCTAACTTCTGGAGGCAGTCAAAATGAGTATTTGAATTCTTCCCTACCTTATTCCTGTGCTGAGATACAGGCTGCTCCAACCTGCTGTAAAATGCTTGATTTCGAGAGTGAGCGAAACTAATGAAAACATTGTTGGGGTAAAACCTAAAGGGAAAGACCTAGCACCAAATTGCATTGGCCATCTGATCTAACTTCTGGAGGCAGTCAAAATGAGTATTTGAATTCTTCCCTACCTTATTCCTGTGCTGAGATACAGGCTGCTCCAACCTGCTGTAAAATGCTTGATTTCGAGAGTGAGCGAAACTAATAAAAACATTGTTGGGGTAAAACCTAAACGGAAAGACCTAGCACCAAATTGCATTGGCCATCTAATTTAACTTCTGGAGGCAGTCAAAATGAGTATTTGAATTCTTCCCTACCTTATTCCTGTGCTGAGATACAGGCTGCTCCAACCTGCTGTAAAATGCTTGATTTCGAGAGTGAGCGAAACTAATGAAAACATTGTTGGGGTAAAACCTAAAGGGAAAGACCTAGCACCAAATGCAATTTGCCATCTGATCTAACTTCTGGAGGCAGTCAAAATGAGTATTTGAATTCTTCCCTACCTTATTCCTGTGCTGAGATACAGGCTGCTCCAACCTGCTGTAAAATGCTTGATTTCGAGAGTGAGCGAAACTAATGAAAACATTGTTGGGGTAAAACCTAAAGGGAAAGACCTAGCACCAAATACAATTTGCCATCTGATCTAACTTCTGGAGGCAGTCAAAATGAGTATTTGAATTCTTCCCTACCTTATTCCTGTGCTGAGATACAGGCTGCTCCAACCTGCTGTAAAATGCTTGATTTCGAGAGTGAGCGAAACTAATGAAAACATTGTTGGGGTAAAACCTAAAGGGAAAGACCTAGCACCAAATTGCATTGGCCATCTGATCTAACTTCTGGAGGCAGTCAAAATGAGTATTTGAATTCTTCCCTACCTTATTCCTGTGCTGAGATACAGGCTGCTCCAACCTGCTGTAAAATGCTTGATTTCGAGAGTGAGCGAAACTAATAAAAACATTGTTGGGGTAAAACCTAAACGGAAAGGCCTAGCACCAAATTGCATTGGCCATCTAATTTAACTTCTGGAGGCAGTCAAAATGAGTATTTGAATTCTTCCCTACCTTATTCCTGTGCTGAGATACAGGCTGCTCCAACCTGCTGTAAAATGCTTGATTTCGAGAGTGAGCGAAACTAATGAAAACATTGTTGGGGTAAAACCTAAAGGGAAAGACCTAGCACCAAATCCAATTTGCCATCTGATCTAACTTCTGGAGGCAGTCAAAATGATCCTTAGAATTCTTCCCTACCTTATTCCTGTGCTGAGATACAGGCTGCTCCAACCTGCTGTAAAATGCTTGATTTCGAGAGTGAGCGAAACTAATGAAAACATTGTTGGGGTAAAACCTAAAGGGAAAGACCTAGCACCAAATACAATTTGCCATCTGATCTAACTTCTGGAGGCAGTCAAAATGAATATTTGAATTCTTCCCTACCTTATTCCTGTGCTGAGATACAGGCTGCTCCAACCTGCTGTAAAATGCTTGATTTCGAGAGTGAGCGAAACTAATGAAAACATTGTTGGGGTAAAACCTAAAGGGAAAGACCTAGCACCAAATACAATTTGCCATCTGATCTAACTTCTGGAGGCAGTCAAAATGAGTATTTGAATTCTTCCCTACCTTATTCCTGTGCTGAGATACAGGCTGCTCCAACCTGCTGTAAAATGCTTGATTTCGAGAGTGAGCGAAACTAATGAAAACATTGTTGGGGTAAAACCTAAAGGGAAAGACCTAGCACCAAATCCAATTTGCCATCTGATCTAACTTCTGGAGGCAGTCAAAATGAGTATTTGAATTCTTCCCTACCTTATTCCTGTGCTGAGATACAGGCTGCTCCAACCTGCTGTAAAATGCTTGATTTCGAGAGTGAGCGAAACTAATGAAAACATTGTTGGGGTAAAACCTAAAGGGAAAGACCTAGCACCAAATCCAATTTGCCATCTGATCTAACTTCTGGAGGCAGTCAAAATGAGTATTTGAATTCTTCCCTACCTTATTCCTGTGCTGAGATACAGGCTGCTCCAACCTGCTGTAAAATGCTTGATTTTGAGAGTGAGCGAAACTAATGAAAACATTGTTGGGGTAAAACCTAAAGGGAAAGACCTAGCACCAAATACAATTTGCCATCTGATCTAACTTCTGGAGGCAGTCAAAATGAGTATTTGAATTCTTCCCTACCTTATTCCTGTGCTGAGATACAGGCTGCTCCAACCTGCTGTAAAATGCTTGATTTCGAGAGTGAGCGAAACTAATGAAAACATTGTTGGGGTAAAACCTAAAGGGAAAGACCTAGCACCAAATCCAATTTGCCATCTGATCTAACTTCTGGAGGCAGTCAAAATGATCCTTAGAATTCTTCCCTACCTTATTCCTGTGCTGAGATACAGGCTGCTCCAACCTGCTGTAAAATGCTTGATTTCGAGAGTGAGCGAAACTAATGAAAACATTGTTGGGGTAAAACCTAAAGGGAAAGACCTAGCACCAAATACAATTTGCCATCTGATCTAACTTCTGGAGGCAGTCAAAATGAATATTTGAATTCTTCCCTACCTTATTCCTGTGCTGAGATACAGGCTGCTCCAACCTGCTGTAAAATGCTTGATTTCGAGAGTGAGCGAAACTAATGAAAACATTGTTGGGGTAAAACCTAAAGGGAAAGACCTAGCACCAAATACAATTTGCCATCTGATCTAACTTCTGGAGGCAGTCAAAATGAGTATTTGAATTCTTCCCTACCTTATTCCTGTGCTGAGATACAGGCTGCTCCAACCTGCTGTAAAATGCTTGATTTCGAGAGTGAGCGAAACTAATGAAAACATTGTTGGGGTAAAACCTAAAGGGAAAGACCTAGCACCAAATCCAATTTGCCATCTGATCTAACTTCTGGAGGCAGTCAAAATGAGTATTTGAATTCTTCCCTACCTTATTCCTGTGCTGAGATACAGGCTGCTCCAACCTGCTGTAAAATGCTTGATTTCGAGAGTGAGCGAAACTAATGAAAACATTGTTGGGGTAAAACCTAAAGGGAAAGACCTAGCACCAAATCCAATTTGCCATCTGATCTAACTTCTGGAGGCAGTCAAAATGAGTATTTGAATTCTTCCCTACCTTATTCCTGTGCTGAGATACAGGCTGCTCCAACCTGCTGTAAAATGCTTGATTTTGAGAGTGAGCGAAACTAATGAAAACATTGTTGGGGTAAAACCTAAAGGGAAAGACCTAGCACCAAATCCAATTTGCCATCTGATCTAACTTCTGGAGGCAGTCAAAATGAGTATTTGAATTCTTCCCTACCTTATTCCTGTGCTGAGATACAGGCTGCTCCAACCTGCTGTAAAATGCTTGATTTCGAGAGTGAGCGAAACTAATGAAAACATTGTTGGGGTAAAACCTAAAGGGAAAGACCTAGCACCAAATACAATTTGCCATCTGATCTAACTTCTGGAGGCAGTCAAAATGAGTATTTGAATTCTTCCCTACCTTATTCCTGTGCTGAGATACAGGCTGCTCCAACCTGCTGTAAAATGCTTGATTTCGAGAGTGAGCGAAACTAATGAAAACATTGTTGGGGTAAAACCTAAAGGGAAAGACCTAGCACCAAATCCAATTTGCCATCTGATCTAACTTCTGGAGGCAGTCAAAATGAGTACTTGAATTCTTCCCTACCTTATTCCTGTGCTGAGATACAGGCTGCTCCAACCTGCTGTAAAATGCTTGATTTCGAGAGTGAGCGAAACTAATGAAAACATTGTTGGGGTAAAACCTAAAGGGAAAGACCTAGCACCAAATCCAATTTGCCATCTGATCTAACTTCTGGAGGCAGTCAAAATGAGTATTTGAATTCTTCCCTACCTTATTCCTGTGCTGAGATACAGGCTGCTCCAACCTGCTGTAAAATGCTTGATTTCGAGAGTGAGCGAAACTAATGAAAACATTGTTGGGGTAAAACCTAAAGGGAAAGGCCTAGCACCAAATTGCATTGGCCATCTGATCTAACTTCTGGAGGCAGTCAAAATGATCCTTAGAATTCTTCCCTACCTTATTCCTGTGCTGAGATACAGGCTGCTCCAACCTGCTGTAAAATGCTTGATTTCGAGAGTGAGCGAAACTAATGAAAACATTGTTGGGGTAAAACCTAAAGGGAAAGACCTAGCACCAAATTGCATTGGCCATCTGATCTAACTTCTGGAGGCAGTCAAAATGAGTATTTGAATTCTTCCCTACCTTATTCCTGTGCTGAGATACAGGCTGCTCCAACCTGCTGTAAAATGCTTGATTTCGAGAGTGAGCGAAACTAATGAAAACATTGTTGGGGTAAAACCTAAAGGGAAAGACCTAGCACCAAATGCAATTTGCCATCTGATCTAACTTCTGGAGGCAGTCAAAATGAGTATTTGAATTCTTCCCTACCTTATTCCTGTGCTGAGATACAGGCTGCTCCAACCTGCTGTAAAATGCTTGATTTCGAGAGTGAGCGAAACTAATGAAAACATTGTTGGGGTAAAACCTAAAGGGAAAGACCTAGCACCAAATCCAATTTGCCATCTGATCTAACTTCTGGAGGCAGTCAAAATGAGTATTTGAATTCTTCCCTACCTTATTCCTGTGCTGAGATACAGGCTGCTCCAACCTGCTGTAAAATGCTTGATTTCGAGAGTGAGCGAAACTAATGAAAACATTGTTGGGGTAAAACCTAAAGGGAAAGACCTAGCACCAAATCCAATTTGCCATCTGATCTAACTTCTGGAGGCAGTCAAAATGAGTATTTGAATTCTTCCCTACCTTATTCCTGTGCTGAGATACAGGCTGCTCCAACCTGCTGTAAAATGCTTGATTTCGAGAGTGAGCGAAACTAATGAAAACATTGTTGGGGTAAAACCTAAAGGGAAAGGCCTAGCACCAAATTGCATTGGCCATCTGATCTAACTTCTGGAGGCAGTCAAAATGAGTATTTGAATTCTTCCCTACCTTATTCCTGTGCTGAGATACAGGCTGCTCCAACCTGCTGTAAAATGCTTGATTTCGAGAGTGAGCGAAACTAATGAAAACATTGTTGGGGTAAAACCTAAAGGGAAAGACCTAGCACCAAATCCAATTTGCCATCTGATCTAACTTCTGGAGGCAGTCAAAATGAGTATTTGAATTCTTCCCTACCTTATTCCTGTGCTGAGATACAGGCTGCTCCAACCTGCTGTAAAATGCTTGATTTCGAGAGTGAGCGAAACTAATGAAAACATTGTTGGGGTAAAACCTAAAGGGAAAGACCTAGCACCAAATCCAATTTGCCATCTGATCTAACTTCTGGAGGCAGTCAAAATGAGTATTTGAATTCTTCCCTACCTTATTCCTGTGCTGAGATACAGGCTGCTCCAACCTGCTGTAAAATGCTTGATTTCGAGAGTGAGCGAAACTAATGAAAACATTGTTGGGGTAAAACCTAAAGGGAAAGGCCTAGCACCAAATTGCATTGGCCATCTGATCTAACTTCTGGAGGCAGTCAAAATGATCCTTAGAATTCTTCCCTACCTTATTCCTGTGCTGAGATACAGGCTGCTCCAACCTGCTGTAAAATGCTTGATTTCGAGAGTGAGCGAAACTAATGAAAACATTGTTGGGGTAAAACCTAAAGGGAAAGACCTAGCACCAAATACAATTTGCCATCTGATCTAAATTCTGGAGGCAGTCAAAATGAGTATTTGAATTCTTCCCTACCTTATTCCTGTGCTGAGATAGAGGCTGCTCCAACCTCCTGTAAAATGCTTGATTTCGAGAGTGAGCGAAACTAATGAAAACATTGTTGGGGTAAAACCTAAAGGGAAAGGCCTAGCATCAAAGTCCATTTGCCATCTGATCTAACTTCTGGAGGCAGTCAAAATGAGTATTTGAATTCTTCCCTACCTTATTCCTGTGCTGAGATACAGGCTGCTCCAACCTGCTGTAAAATGCTTGATTTCGAGAGTGAGCGAAACTAATGAAAACATTGTTGGGGTAAAACCTAAAGGGAAAGGCCTAGCACCAAATTGCATTGGCCATCTGATCTAACTTCTGGAGGCAGTCAAAATGAGTATTTGAATTCTTCCCTACCTTATTCCTGTGCTGAGATACAGGCTGCTCCAACCTGCTGTAAAATGCTTGATTTCGAGAGTGAGCGAAACTAATGAAAACATTGTTGGGGTAAAACCTAAAGGGAAAGACCTAGCACCAAATCCAATTTGCCATCTGATCTAACTTCTGGAGGCAGTCAAAATGATCCTTAGAATTCTTCCCTACCTTATTCCTGTGCTGAGATACAGGCTGCTCCAACCTGCTGTAAAATGCTTGATTTCGAGAGTGAGCGAAACTAATGAAAACATTGTTGGGGTAAAACCTAAAGGGAAAGGCCTAGCATGAAAGTATATTGGCCATCTGATCTAACTTCTGGAGGCAGTCAAAAGGAGTATTTGAATTCTACCCTACCTTATTCCTGTGCTGAGATACAGGCTGCTCCAACCTGCTGTAAAATGCTTGATTTCGAGAGTGAGCGAAACTAATGAAAACATTGTTGGGGTAAAACCTAAAGGGAAAGACCTAGCACCAAATACAATTTGCCATCTGATCTAACTTCTGGAGGCAGTCAAAATGAGTATTTGAATTCTTCCCTACCTTATTCCTGTGCTGAGATACAGGCTGCTCCAACCTGCTGTAAAATGCTTGATTTCGAGAGTGAGCGAAACTAATGAAAACATTGTTGGGGTAAAACCTAAAGGGAAAGGCCTAGCACCAAATTGCATTGGCCATCTGATCTAACTTCTGGAGGCAGTCAAAATGATCCTTAGAATTCTTCCCTACCTTATTCCTGTGCTGAGATACAGGCTGCTCCAACCTGCTGTAAAATGCTTGATTTCGAGAGTGAGCGAAACTAATGAAAACATTGTTGGGGTAAAACCTAAAGGGAAAGACCTAGCACCAAATTGCATTGGCCATCTGATCTAACTTCTGGAGGCAGTCAAAATGAGTATTTGAATTCTTCCCTACCTTATTCCTGTGCTGAGATACAGGCTGCTCCAACCTGCTGTAAAATGCTTGATTTCGAGAGTGAGCGAAACTAATGAAAACATTGTTGGGGTAAAACCTAAAGGGAAAGACCTAGCACCAAATGCAATTTGCCATCTGATCTAACTTCTGGAGGCAGTCAAAATGAGTATTTGAATTCTTCCCTACCTTATTCCTGTGCTGAGATACAGGCTGCTCCAACCTGCTGTAAAATGCTTGATTTCGAGAGTGAGCGAAACTAATGAAAACATTGTTGGGGTAAAACCTAAAGGGAAAGACCTAGCACCAAATCCAATTTGCCATCTGATCTAACTTCTGGAGGCAGTCAAAATGAGTATTTGAATTCTTCCCTACCTTATTCCTGTGCTGAGATACAGGCTGCTCCAACCTGCTGTAAAATGCTTGATTTCGAGAGTGAGCGAAACTAATGAAAACATTGTTGGGGTAAAACCTAAAGGGAAAGACCTAGCACCAAATCCAATTTGCCATCTGATCTAACTTCTGGAGGCAGTCAAAATGAGTATTTGAATTCTTCCCTACCTTATTCCTGTGCTGAGATACAGGCTGCTCCAACCTGCTGTAAAATGCTTGATTTCGAGAGTGAGCGAAACTAATGAAAACATTGTTGGGGTAAAACCTAAAGGGAAAGGCCTAGCACCAAATTGCATTGGCCATCTGATCTAACTTCTGGAGGCAGTCAAAATGAGTATTTGAATTCTTCCCTACCTTATTCCTGTGCTGAGATACAGGCTGCTCCAACCTGCTGTAAAATGCTTGATTTCGAGAGTGAGCGAAACTAATGAAAACATTGTTGGGGTAAAACCTAAAGGGAAAGACCTAGCACCAAATCCAATTTGCCATCTGATCTAACTTCTGGAGGCAGTCAAAATGATCCTTAGAATTCTTCCCTACCTTATTCCTGTGCTGAGATACAGGCTGCTCCAACCTGCTGTAAAATGCTTGATTTCGAGAGTGAGCGAAACTAATGAAAACATTGTTGGGGTAAAACCTAAAGGGAAAGGCCTAGCATGAAAGTATATTGGCCATCTGATCTAACTTCTGGAGGCAGTCAAAAGGAGTATTTGAATTCTTCCCTACCTTATTCCTGTGCTGAGATACAGGCTGCTCCAACCTGCTGTAAAATGCTTGATTTCGAGAGTGAGCGAAACTAATGAAAACATTGTTGGGGTAAAACCTAAAGGGAAAGACCTAGCACCAAATACAATTTGCCATCTGATCTAACTTCTGGAGGCAGTCAAAATGAGTATTTGAATTCTTCCCTACCTTATTCCTGTGCTGAGATACAGGCTGCTCCAACCTGCTGTAAAATGCTTGATTTCGAGAGTGAGCGAAACTAATGAAAACATTGTTGGGGTAAAACCTAAAGGGAAAGGCCTAGCACCAAATTACATTGGCCATCTGATCTAACTTCTGGAGGCAGTCAAAATGATCCTTAGAATTCTTCCCTACCTTATTCCTGTGCTGAGATACAGGCTGCTCCAACCTGCTGTAAAATGCTTGATTTCGAGAGTGGGCGAAACTAATGAAAACATTGTTGGGGTAAAACCTAAAGGGAAAGACCTAGCACCAAATTGCATTGGCCATCTGATCTAACTTCTGGAGGCAGTCAAAATGAGTATTTGAATTCTTCCCTACCTTATTCCTGTGCTGAGATACAGGCTGCTCCAACCTGCTGTAAAATGCTTGATTTCGAGAGTGAGCGAAACTAATAAAAACATTGTTGGGGTAAAACCTAAACGGAAAGGCCTAGCACCAAATTGCATTGGCCATCTAATTTAATTTCTGGAGGCAGTCAAAATGAGTATTTGAATTCTTCCCTACCTTATTCCTGTGCTGAGATACAGGCTGCTCCAACCTGCTGTAAAATGCTTGATTTCGAGAGTGAGCGAAACTAATGAAAACATTGTTGGGGTAAAACCTAAAGGGAAAGACCTAGCACCAAATGCAATTTGCCATCTGATCTAACTTCTGGAGGCAGTCAAAATGAGTATTTGAATTCTTCCCTACCTTATTCCTCTGCTGAGATACAGGCTGCTCCAACCTGCTGTAAAATGCTTGATTTCGAGAGTGAGCGAAACTAATGAAAACATTGTTGGGGTAAAACCTAAAGGGAAAGACCTAGCACCAAATACAATTTGCCATCTGATCTAACTTCTGGAGGCAGTCAAAATGAGTATTTGAATTCTTCCCTACCTTATTCCTGTGCTGAGATACAGGCTGCTCCAACCTGCTGTAAAATGCTTGATTTCGAGAGTGAGCGAAACTAATGAAAACATTGTTGGGGTAAAACCTAAAGGGAAAGACCTAGCACCAAATACAATTTGCCATCTGATCTAACTTCTGGAGGCAGTCAAAATGAGTATTTGAATTCTTCCCTACCTTATTCCTGTGCTGAGATACAGGCTGCTCCAACCTGCTGTAAAATGCTTGATTTTGAGAGTGAGCGAAACTAATGAAAACATTGTTGGGGTAAAACCTAAAGGGAAAGACCTAGCACCAAATACAATTTGCCATCTGATCTAACTTCTGGAGGCAGTCAAAATGAGTATTTGAATTCTTCCCTACCTTATTCCTGTGCTGAGATACAGGCTGCTCCAACCTGCTGTAAAATGCTTGATTTCGAGAGTGAGCGAAACTAATGAAAACATTGTTGGGGTAAAACCTAAAGGGAAAGGCCTAGCACCAAATACAATTTGCCATCTGATCTAACTTCTGGAGGCAGTCAAAATGAGTATTTGAATTCTTCCCTACCTTATTCCTGTGCTGAGATACAGGCTGCTCCAACCTGCTGTAAAATGCTTGATTTCGAGAGTGAGCGAAACTAATGAAAACATTGTTGGGGTAAAACCTAAAGGGAAAGACCTAGCACCAAATACATTTTGCCATCTGATCTAACTTCTGGAGGCAGTCAAAATGAGTATTTGAATTCTTCCCTACCTTATTCCTGTGCTGAGATACAGGCTGCTCCAACCTGCTGTAAAATGCTTGATTTCGAGAGTGAGCGAAACTAATGAAAACATTGTTGGGGTAAAACCTAAAGGGAAAGACCTAGCACCAAATACAATTTGCCATCTGATCTAACTTCTGGAGGCAGTCAAAATGAGTATTTGAATTCTTCCCTACCTTATTCCTGTGCTGAGATACAGGCTGCTCCAACCTGCTGTAAAATGCTTGATTTCGAGAGTGAGCGAAACTAATGAAAACATTGTTGGGGTAAAACCTAAAGGGAAAGACCTAGCACCAAATACAATTTGCCATCTGATCTAACTTCTGGAGGCAGTCAAAATGATCCTTAGAATTCTTCCCTACCTTATTCCTGTGCTGAGATACAGGCTGCTCCAACCTGCTGTAAAATGCTTGATTTCGAGAGTGATCGAAACTAATGAAAACATTGTTGGGGTAAAACCTAAAGGGAAAGGCCTAGCACCAAATTGCATTGGCCATCTGATCTAACTTCTGGAGGCAGTCAAAATGATCCTTAGAATTCTTCCCTACCTTATTCCTGTGCTGAGATACAGCTTGCTCCAACCTGCTGTAAAATGCTTGATTTCGAGAGTGAGCGAAACTAATGAAAACATTGTTGGGGTAAAACCTAAAGGGAAAGGCCTAGCACCAAATTGCATTGGCCATCTGATCTAACTTCTGGAGGCAGTCAAAATGAGTATTTGAATTCTTCCCTACCTTATTCCTGTGCTGAGATACAGGCTGCTCCAACCTGCTGTAAAATGCTTGATTTCGAGAGTGAGCGAAACTAATGAAAACATTGTTGGGGTAAAACCTAAAGGGAAAGACCTAGCACCAAATAAAATTTGCCATCTGATCTAACTTCTGGAGGCAGTCAAAATGAGTATTTGAATTCTTCCCTACCTTATTCCTGTGCTGAGATACAGGCTGCTCCAACCTGCTGTAAAATGCTTGATTTCGAGAGTGAGCGAAACTAATGAAAACATTGTTGGGGTAAAACCTAAAGGGAAAGGCCTAGCACCAAATTGCATTGGCCATCTGATCTAACTTCTGGAGGCAGTCAAAATGAGTATTTGAATTCTTCCCTACCTTATTCCTCTGCTGAGATACAGGCTGCTCCAACCTGCTGTAAAATGCTTGATTTCGAGAGTGAGCGAAACTAATGAAAACATTGTTGGGGTGAAACCTAAAGGGAAAGACCTAGCACCAAATCCAATTTGCCATCTGATCTAACTTCTGGAGGCAGTCAAAATGAGTATTTGAATTCTTCCCTACCTTATTCCTGTGCTGAGATACAGGCTGCTCCAACCTGCTGTAAAATGCTTGATTTCGAGAGTGATCGAAACTAATGAAAACATTGTTGGGGTAAAACCTAAAGGGAAAGGCCTAGCACCAAATTGCATTGGCCATCTGATCTAACTTCTGGAGGCAGTCAAAATGATCCTTAGAATTCTTCCCTACCTTATTCCTGTGCTGAGATACAGGCTGCTCCAACCTGCTGTAAAATGCTTGATTTCGAGAGTGAGCGAAACTAATGAAAACATTGTTGGGGTAAAACCTAAAGGGAAAGGCCTAGCACCAAATTGCATTGGCCATCTGATCTAACTTCTGGAGGCAGTCAAAATGAGTATTTGAATTCTTCCCTACCTTATTCCTGTGCTGAGATACAGGCTGCTCCAACCTGCTGTAAAATGCTTGATTTCGAGAGTGAGCGAAACTAATGAAAACATTGTTGGGGTAAAACCTAAAGGGAAAGACCTAGCACCAAATTGCATTGGCCATCTGATCTAACTTCTGGAGGCAGTCAAAATGAGTATTTGAATTCTTCCCTACCTTATTCCTGTGCTGAGATACAGGCTGCTCCAACCTGCTGTAAAATGCTTGATTTCGAGAGTGAGCGAAACTAATGAAAACATTGTTGGGGTAAAACCTAAAGGGAAAGACCTAGCACCAAATTGCATTGGCCATCTGATCTAACTTCTGGAGGCAGTCAAAATGATCCTTAGAATTCTTCCCTACCTTATTCCTGTGCTGAGATACAGGCTGCTCCAACCTGCTGTAAAATACTTGATTTCGAGAGTGAGCGAAACTAATGAAAACATTGTTGGGGTAAAACCTAAAGGGAAAGACCTAGCACCAAATACAATTTGCCATCTGATCTAACTTCTGGAGGCAGTCAAAATGAGTATTTGAATTCTTCCCTACCTTATTCCTGTGCTGAGATACAGGCTGCTCCAACCTGCTGTAAAATGCTTGATTTCGAGAGTGAGCGAAACTAATGAAAACATTGTTGGGGTAAAACCTAAAGGGAAAGGCCTAGCACCAAATTGCATTGGCCATCTGATCTAACTTCTGGAGGCAGTCAAAATGAGTATTTGAATTCTTCCCTACCTTATTCCTGTGCTGAGATGCAGGCTGCTCCAACCTGCTGTAAAATGCTTGATTTCGAGAGTGAGCGAAACTAATGAAAACATTGTTGGGGTAAAACCTAAAGGGAAAGACCTAGCACCAAATCCAATTTGCCATCTGATCTAACTTCTGGAGGCAGTCAAAATGAGTATTTGAATTCTTCCCTACCTTATTCCTGTGCTGAGATACAGGCTGCTCCAACCTGCTGTAAAATGCTTGATTTCGAGAGTGAGCGAAACTAATGAAAACATTGTTGGGGTAAAACCTAAAGGGAAAGGCCTAGCACCAAATTGCATTGGCCATCTGATCTAACTTCTGGAGGCAGTCAAAATGAGTATTTGAATTCTTCCCTACCTTATTCCTCTGCTGAGATACAGGCTGCTCCAACCTGCTGTAAAATGCTTGATTTCGAGAGTGAGCGAAACTAATGAAAACATTGTTGGGGTGAAACCTAAAGGGAAAGACCTAGCACCAAATCCAATTTGCCATCTGATCTAACTTCTGGAGGCAGTCAAAATGAGTATTTGAATTCTTCCCTACCTTATTCCTGTGCTGAGATACAGGCTGCTCCAACCTGCTGTAAAATGCTTGATTTCGAGAGTGAGCGAAACTAATGAAAACATTGTTGGGGTAAAACCTAAAGGGAAAGACCTAGCACCAAATTGCATTGGCCATCTGATCTAACTTCTGGAGGCAGTCAAAATGATCCTTAGAATTCTTCCCTACCTTATTCCTGTGCTGAGATACAGGCTGCTCCAACCTGCTGTAAAATACTTGATTTCGAGAGTGAGCGAAACTAATGAAAACATTGTTGGGGTAAAACCTAAAGGGAAAGACCTAGCACCAAATACAATTTGCCATCTGATCTAAATTCTGGAGGCAGTCAAAATGAGTATTTGAATTCTTCCCTACCTTATTCCTGTGCTGAGATACAGGCTGCTCCAACCTGCTGTAAAATGCTTGATTTCGAGAGTGAGCGAAACCAATGAAAACATTGTTGGGGTAAAACCTAAAGGGAAAGGCCTTGCATCAAAGTCCATTGGCCATCTGATCTAACTTCTGGAGGCAGTCAAAATGAGTATTTGAATTCTTCCCTACCTTATTCCTGTGCTGAGATTCAGGCTGCTCCAACCTCCTGTAAAATGCTTGATTTCGAGAGTGAGCGAAACTAATGAAAACATTGTTGGGGTAAAACCTAAAGGGAAAGACCTAGCACCAAATACAATTTGCCATCTGATCTAACTTCTGGAGGCAGTCAAAATGAGTATTTGAATTCTTCCCTACCTTATTCCTGTGTTGAGATACAGGCTGCTCCAACCTGCTGTAAAATGCTTGATTTCGAGAGTGAGCGAAACTAATGAAAACATTGTTGGGGTAAAACCTAAAGGGAAAGGCCTAGCACCAAATTGCATTGGCCATCTGATCTAACTTCTGGAGGCAGTCAAAATGAGTATTTGAATTCTTCCCTACCTTATTCCTCTGCTGAGATACAGGCTGCTCCAACCTGCTGTAAAATGCTTGATTTCGAGAGTGAGCGAAACTAATGAAAACATTGTTGGGGTGAAACCTAAAGGGAAAGACCTAGCACCAAATCCAATTTGCCATCTGATCTAACTTCTGGAGGCAGTCAAAATGATCCTTAGAATTCTTCCCTACCTTATTCCTGTGCTGAGATACAGGCTGCTCCAACCTGCTGTAAAATGCTTGATTTCGAGAGTGAGCGAAACTAATGAAAACATTGTTGGGGTAAAACCTAAAGGGAAAGGCCTAGCACCAAATTGCATTGGCCATCTGATCTAACTTCTGGAGGCAGTCAAAATGATCCTTAGAATTCTTCCCTACCTTATTCCTGTGCTGAGATACAGGCTGCTCCAACCTGCTGTAAAATACTTGATTTCGAGAGTGAGCGAAACTAATGAAAACATTGTTGGGGTAAAACCTAAAGGGAAAGACCTAGCACCAAATACAATTTGCCATCTGATCTAAATTCTGGAGGCAGTCAAAATGAGTATTTGAATTCTTCCCTACCTTATTCCTGTGCTGAGATACAGGCTGCTCCAACCTGCTGTAAAATGCTTGATTTCGAGAGTGAGCGAAACTAATGAAAACATTGTTGGGGTAAAACCTAAAGGCAAAGGCCTAGCATCAAAGTCCATTGGCCATCTGATCTAACTTCTGGAGGCAGTCAAAATGAGTATTTGAATTCTTCCCTACCTTATTCCTGTGCTGAGATAGAGGCTGCTCCAACCTCCTGTAAAATGCTTGATTTCGAGAGTGAGCGAAACTAATGAAAACATTGTTGGGGTAAAACCTAAAGGGAAAGACCTAGCACCAAATTGCATTGGCCATCTGATCTAACTTCTGGAGGCAGTCAAAATGAGTATTTGAATTCTTCCCTACCTTATTCCTCTGCTGAGATACAGGCTGCTCCAACCTGCTGTAAAATGCTTGATTTCGAGAGTGAGCGAAACTAATGAAAACATTGTTGGGGTAAAACCTAAAGGGAAAGACCTAGCACCAAATCCAATTTGCCATCTGATCTAACTTCTGGAGGCAGTCAAAATGATCCTTAGAATTCTTCCCTACCTTATTCCTGTGCTGAGATACAGGCTGCTCCAACCTGCTGTAAAACGCTTGATTTCGAGAGTGAGCGAAACTAATGAAAACATTGTTGGGGTAAAACCTAAAGGGAAAGGCCTAGCACCAAATTGCATTGGCCATCTGATCTAACTTCTGGAGGCAGTCAAAATGAGTATTTGAATTCTTCCCTACCTTATTCCTGTGCTGAGATACAGGCTGCTCCAACCTGCTGTAAAATGCTTGATTTCGAGAGTGAGCGAAACTAATGAAAACATTGTTGGGGTAAAACCTAAAGGGAAAGACCTAGCACCAAATACAATTTGCCATCTGATCTAAATTCTGGAGGCAGTCAAAATGAGTATTTGAATTCTTCCCTACCTTATTCCTGTGCTGAGATACAGGCTGCTCCAACCTGCTGTAAAATGCTTGATTTCGAGAGTGAGCGAAACTAATGAAAACATTGTTGGGGTAAAACCTAAAGGGAAAGACCTAGCACCAAATACAATTTGCCATCTGATCTAACTTCTGGAGGCAGTCAAAATGAGTATTTGAATTCTTCCCTACCTTATTCCTGTGCTGAGATACAGGCTGCTCCAACCTGCTGTAAAATGCTTGATTTCGAGAGTGAGCGAAACTAATGAAAACATTGTTGGGGTAAAACCTAAAGGGAAAGACCTAGCACCAAATACAATTTGCCATCTGATCTAACTTCTGGAGGCAGTCAAAATGAGTATTTGAATTCTTCCCTACCTTATTCCTGTGCTGAGATACAGGCTGCTCCAACCTGCTGTAAAATGCTTGATTTCGAGAGTGAGCGAAACTAATGAAAACATTGTTGGGGTAAAACCTAAAGGGAAAGACCTAGCACCAAATACAATTTGCCATCTGATCTAACTTCTGGAGGCAGTCAAAATGAGTATTTGAATTCTTCCCTACCTTATTCCTGTGCTGAGATACAGGCTGCTCCAACCTGCTGTAAAATGCTTGATTTCGAGAGTGAGCGAAACTAATGAAAACATTGTTGGGGTAAAACCTAAAGGCAAAGGCCTAGCATCAAAGTCCATTGGCCATCTGATCTAACTTCTGGAGGCAGTCAAAATGAGTATTTGAATTCTTCCCTACCTTATTCCTGTGCTGAGATAGAGGCTGCTCCAACCTCCTGTAAAATGCTTGATTTCGAGAGTGAGCGAAACTAATGAAAACATTGTTGGGGTAAAACCTAAAGGGAAAGACCTAGCACCAAATTGCATTGGCCATCTGATCTAACTTCTGGAGGCAGTCAAAATGAGTATTTGAATTCTTCCCTACCTTATTCCTCTGCTGAGATACAGGCTGCTCCAACCTGCTGTAAAATGCTTGATTTCGAGAGTGAGCGAAACTAATGAAAACATTGTTGGGGTAAAACCTAAAGGGAAAGACCTAGCACCAAATCCAATTTGCCATCTGATCTAACTTCTGGAGGCAGTCAAAATGATCCTTAGAATTCTTCCCTACCTTATTCCTGTGCTGAGATACAGGCTGCTCCAACCTGCTGTAAAACGCTTGATTTCGAGAGTGAGCGAAACTAATGAAAACATTGTTGGGGTAAAACCTAAAGGGAAAGGCCTAGCACCAAATTGCATTGGCCATCTGATCTAACTTCTGGAGGCAGTCAAAATGAGTATTTGAATTCTTCCCTACCTTATTCCTGTGCTGAGATACAGGCTGCTCCAACCTGCTGTAAAATGCTTGATTTCGAGAGTGAGCGAAACTAATGAAAACATTGTTGGGGTAAAACCTAAAGGGAAAGACCTAGCACCAAATACAATTTGCCATCTGATCTAAATTCTGGAGGCAGTCAAAATGAGTATTTGAATTCTTCCCTACCTTATTCCTGTGCTGAGATACAGGCTGCTCCAACCTGCTGTAAAATGCTTGATTTCGAGAGTGAGCGAAACTAATGAAAACATTGTTGGGGGTAAAACCTAAAGGGAAAGACCTAGCACCAAATACAATTTGCCATCTGATCTAACTTCTGGAGGCAGTCAAAATGAGTATTTGAATTCTTCCCTACCTTATTCCTGTGCTGAGATACAGGCTGCTCCAACCTGCTGTAAAATGCTTGATTTCGAGAGTGAGCGAAACTAATGAAAACATTGTTGGGGTAAAACCTAAAGGGAAAGACCTAGCACCAAATACAATTTGCCATCTGATCTAACTTCTGGAGGCAGTCAAAATGAGTATTTGAATTCTTCCCTACCTTATTCCTGTGCTGAGATACAGGCTGCTCCAACCTGCTGTAAAATGCTTGATTTCGAGAGTGAGCGAAACTAATGAAAACATTGTTGGGGTAAAACCTAAAGGGAAAGACCTAGCACCAAATACAATTTGCCATCTGATCTAACTTCTGGAGGCAGTCAAAATGAGTATTTGAATTCTTCCCTACCTTATTCCTGTGCTGAGATACAGGCTGCTCCAACCTGCTGTAAAATGCTTGATTTCGAGAGTGAGCGAAACTAATGAAAACATTGTTGGGGTAAAACCTAAAGGGAAAGACCTAGCACCAAATCCAATTTGCCATCTGATCTAACTTCTGGAGGCAGTCAAAATGAGTATTTGAATTCTTCCCTACCTTATTCCTGTGCTGAGATACAGGCTGCTCCAACCTGCTGTAAAATGCTTGATTTCGAGAGTGAGCGAAACTAATGAAAACATTGTTGGGGTAAAACCTAAAGGGAAAGGCCTAGCACCAAATTGCATTGGCCATCTGATCTAACTTCTGGAGGCAGTCAAAATGATCCTTAGAATTCTTCCCTACCTTATTCCTGTGCTGAGATACAGGCTGCTCCAACCTGCTGTAAAATGCTTGATTTCGAGAGTGAGCGAAACTAATGAAAACATTGTTGGGGTAAAACCTAAAGGGAAAGACCTAGCACCAAATTGCATTGGCCATCTGATCTAACTTCTGGAGGCAGTCAAAATGAGTATTTGAATTCTTCCCTACCTTATTCCTGTGCTGAGATACAGGCTGCTCCAACCTGCTGTAAAATGCTTGATTTCGAGAGTGAGCGAAACTAATGAAAACATTGTTGGGGTAAAACCTAAAGGGAAAGACCTAGCACCAAATGCAATTTGCCATCTGATCTAACTTCTGGAGGCAGTCAAAATGAGTATTTGAATTCTTCCCTACCTTATTCCTGTGCTGAGATACAGGCTGCTCCAACCTGCTGTAAAATGCTTGATTTCGAGAGTGAGCGAAACTAATGAAAACATTGTTGGGGTAAAACCTAAAGGGAAAGACCTAGCACCAAATACAATTTGCCATCTGATCTAACTTCTGGAGGCAGTCAAAATGAGTATTTGAATTCTTCCCTACCTTATTCCTGTGCTGAGATACAGGCTGCTCCAACCTGCTGTAAAATGCTTGATTTCGAGAGTGAGCGAAACTAATGAAAACATTGTTGGGGTAAAACCTAAAGGGAAAGACCTAGCACCAAATCCAATTTGCCATCTGATCTAACTTCTGGAGGCAGTCAAAATGAGTATTTGAATTCTTCCCTACCTTATTCCTGTGCTGAGATACAGGCTGCTCCAACCTGCTGTAAAATGCTTGATTTCGAGAGTGAGCGAAACTAATGAAAACATTGTTGGGGTAAAACCTAAAGGGAAAGGCCTAGCACCAAATTGCATTGGCCATCTGATCTAACTTCTGGAGGCAGTCAAAATGATCCTTAGAATTCTTCCCTACCTTATTCCTGTGCTGAGATACAGGCTGCTCCAACCTGCTGTAAAATGCTTGATTTCGAGAGTGAGCGAAACTAATGAAAACATTGTTGGGGTAAAACCTAAAGGGAAAGGCCTAGCACCAAATTGCATTGTCCATCTGATCTAACTTCTGGAGGCAGTCAAAATGAGTATTTGAATTCTTCCCTACCTTATTCCTGTGCTGAGATACAGGCTGCTCCAACCTGCTGTAAAATGCTTGATTTCGAGAGTGAGCGAAACTAATGAAAACATTGTTGGGGTAAAACCTAAAGGGAAAGACCTAGCACCAAATGCAATTTGCCATCTGATCTAACTTCTGGAGGCAGTCAAAATGAGTATTTGAATTCTTCCCTACCTTATTCCTGTGCTGAGATACAGGCTGCTCCAACCTGCTGTAAAATGCTTGATTTCGAGAGTGAGCGAAACTAATGAAAACATTGTTGGGGTAAAACCTAAAGGGAAAGACCTAGCACCAAATCCAATTTGCCATCTGATCTAACTTCTGGAGGCAGTCAAAATGAGTATTTGAATTCTTCCCTACCTTATTCCTGTGCTGAGATACAGGCTGCTCCAACCTGCTGTAAAATGCTTGATTTCGAGAGTGAGCGAAACTAATGAAAACATTGTTGGGGTAAAACCTAAAGGGAAAGGCCTAGCACCAAATTGCATTGGCCATCTGATCTAACTTCTGGAGGCAGTCAAAATGAGTATTTGAATTCTTCCCTACCTTATTCCTGTGCTGAGATACAGGCTGCTCCAACCTGCTGTAAAATGCTTGATTTCGAGAGTGAGCGAAACTAATGAAAACATTGTTGGGGTAAAACCTAAAGGGAAAGACCTAGCACCAAATCCAATTTGCCATCTGATCTAACTTCTGGAGGCAGTCAAAATGAGTATTTGAATTCTTCCCTACCTTATTCCTGTGCTGAGATACAGGCTGCTCCAACCTGCTGTAAAATGCTTGATTTCGAGAGTGAGCGAAACTAATGAAAACATTGTTGGGGTAAAACCTAAAGGGAAAGGCCTAGCACCAAATTGCATTGTCCATCTGATCTAACTTCTGGAGGCAGTCAAAATGAGTATTTGAATTCTTCCCTACCTTATTCCTGTGCTGAGATACAGGCTGCTCCAACCTGCTGTAAAATGCTTGATTTCGAGAGTGAGCGAAACTAATGAAAACATTGTTGGGGTAAAACCTAAAGGGAAAGACCTAGCACCAAATACAATTTGCCATCTGATCTAAATTCTGGAGGCAGTCAAAATGAGTATTTGAATTCTTCCCTACCTTATTCCTGTGCTGAGATACAGGCTGCTCCAACCTGCTGTAAAATGCTTGATTTCGAGAGTGAGCGAAACTAATGAAAACATTGTTGGGGTAAAACCTAAAGGGAAAGGCCTAGCATCAAAGTCCATTGGGCATCTGATCTAACTTCTGGAGGCAGTCAAAATGAGTATTTGAATTCTTCCCTACCTTATTCCTGTGCTGAGATACAGGCTGCTCCAACCTGCTGTAAAATGCTTGATTTCGAGAGTGAGCGAAACTAATGAAAACATTGTTGGGGTAAAACCTAAAGGGAAAGGCCTAGCACCAAATTGCATTGGCCATCTGATCTAACTTCTGGAGGCAGTCAAAATGAGTATTTGAATTCTTCCCTACCTTATTCCTCTGCTGAGATACAGGCTGCTCCAACCTGCTGTAAAATGCTTGATTTCGAGAGTGAGCGAAACTAATGAAAACATTGTTGGGGTAAAACCTAAAGGGAAAGACCTAGCACCAAATACAATTTGCCATCTGATCTAACTTCTGGAGGCAGTCAAAATGATCCTTAGAATTCTTCCCTACCTTATTCCTGTGCTGAGATACAGGCTGCTCCAACCTGCTGTAAAATGCTTGATTTCGAGAGTGAGCGAAACTAATGAAAACATTGTTGGGGTAAAACCTAAAGGGAAAGGCCTAGCATCAAAGTATATTGGCCATCTGATCTAACTTCTGGAGGCAGTCAAAATGAGTATTTGAATTCTTCCCTACCTTATTCCTGTGCTGAGATACAGGCTGCTCCAACCTGCTGTAAAATGCTTGATTTCGAGAGTGAGCGAAACTAATGAAAACATTGTTGGGGTAAAACCTAAAGGGAAAGACCTAGCACCAAATCCAATTTGCCATCTGATCTAACTTCTGGAGGCAGTCAAAATGAGTATTTGAATTCTTCCCTACCTTATTCCTGTGCTGAGATACAGGCTGCTCCAACCTGCTGTAAAATGCTTGATTTCGAGAGTGAGCGAAACTAATGAAAACATTGTTGGGGTAAAACCTAAAGGGAAAGGCCTAGCACCAAATTGCATTGGCCATCTGATCTAACTTCTGGAGGCAGTCAAAATGATCCTTAGAATTCTTCCCTACCTTATTCCTGTGCTGAGATACAGGCTGCTCCAACCTGCTGTAAAATGCTTGATTTCGAGAGTGAGCGAAACTAATGAAAACATTGTTGGGGTAAAACCTAAAGGGAAAGACCTAGCACCAAATTGCATTGGCCATCTGATCTAACTTCTGGAGGCAGTCAAAATGAGTATTTGAATTCTTCCCTACCTTATTCCTGTGCTGAGATACAGGCTGCTCCAACCTGCTGTAAAATGCTTGATTTCGAGAGTGAGCGAAACTAATGAAAACATTGTTGGGGTAAAACCTAAAGGGAAAGACCTAGCACCAAATGCAATTTGCCATCTGATCTAACTTCTGGAGGCAGTCAAAATGAGTATTTGAATTCTTCCCTACCTTATTCCTGTGCTGAGATACAGGCTGCTCCAACCTGCTGTAAAATGCTTGATTTCGAGAGTGAGCGAAACTAATGAAAACATTGTTGGGGTAAAACCTAAAGGGAAAGACCTAGCACCAAATGCAATTTGCCATCTGATCTAACTTCTGGAGGCAGTCAAAATGAGTATTTGAATTCTTCCCTACCTTATTCCTGTGCTGAGATACAGGCTGCTCCAACCTGCTGTAAAATGCTTGATTTCGAGAGTGAGCGAAACTAATGAAAACATTGTTGGGGTAAAACCTAAAGGGAAAGACCTAGCACCAAATCCAATTTGCCATCTGATCTAACTTCTGGAGGCAGTCAAAATGAGTATTTGAATTCTTCCCTACCTTATTCCTGTGCTGAGATACAGGCTGCTCCAACCTGCTGTAAAATGCTTGATTTCGAGAGTGAGCGAAACTAATGAAAACATTGTTGGGGTAAAACCTAAAGGGAAAGGCCTAGCACCAAATTGCATTGGCCATCTGATCTAACTTCTGGAGGCAGTCAAAATGAGTATTTGAATTCTTCCCTACCTTATTCCTGTGCTGAGATACAGGCTGCTCCAACCTGCTGTAAAATGCTTGATTTCGAGAGTGAGCGAAACTAATGAAAACATTGTTGGGGTAAAACCTAAAGGGAAAGACCTAGCACCAAATCCAATTTGCCATCTGATCTAACTTCTGGAGGCAGTCAAAATGAGTATTTGAATTCTTCCCTACCTTATTCCTGTGCTGAGATACAGGCTGCTCCAACCTGCTGTAAAATGCTTGATTTCGAGAGTGAGCGAAACTAATGAAAACATTGTTGGGGTAAAACCTAAAGGGAAAGGCCTAGCACCAAATTGCATTGGCCATCTGATCTAACTTCTGGAGGCAGTCAAAATGATCCTTAGAATTCTTCCCTACCTTATTCCTGTGCTGAGATACAGGCTGCTCCAACCTGCTGTAAAATGCTTGATTTCGAGAGTGAGCGAAACTAATGAAAACATTGTTGGGGTAAAACCTAAAGGGAAAGACCTAGCACCAAATCCAATTTGCCATCTGATCTAACTTCTGGAGGCAGTCAAAATGAGTATTTGAATTCTTCCCTACCTTATTCCTGTGCTGAGATACAGGCTGCTCCAACCTGCTGTAAAATGCTTGATTTCGAGAGTGAGCGAAACTAATGAAAACATTGTTGGGGTAAAACCTAAAGGGAAAGACCTAGCACCAAATACAATTTGCCATCTGATCTAACTTCTGGAGGCAGTCAAAATGAGTATTTGAATTCTTCCCTACCTTATTCCTGTGCTGAGATACAGGCTGCTCCAACCTGCTGTAAAATGCTTGATTTCGAGAGTGAGCGAAACTAATGAAAACATTGTTGGGGTAAAACCTAAAGGGAAAGACCTAGCACCAAATCCAATTTGCCATCTGATCTAACTTCTGGAGGCAGTCAAAATGAGTATTTGAATTCTTCCCTACCTTATTCCTGTGCTGAGATACAGGCTGCTCCAACCTGCTGTAAAATGCTTGATTTCGAGAGTGAGCGAAACTAATGAAAACATTGTTGGGGTAAAACCTAAAGGGAAAGGCCTAGCACCAAATTGCATTGGCCATCTGATCTAACTTCTGGAGGCAGTCAAAATGATCCTTAGAATTCTTCCCTACCTTATTCCTGTGCTGAGATACAGGCTGCTCCAACCTGCTGTAAAATGCTTGATTTCGAGAGTGAGCGAAACTAATGAAAACATTGTTGGGGTAAAACCTAAAGGGAAAGACCTAGCACCAAATTGCATTGGCCATCTGATCTAACTTCTGGAGGCAGTCAAAATGAGTATTTGAATTCTTCCCTACCTTATTCCTGTGCTGAGATACAGGCTGCTCCAACCTGCTGTAAAATGCTTGATTTCGAGAGTGAGCGAAACTAATGAAAACATTGTTGGGGTAAAACCTAAAGGGAAAGACCTAGCACCAAATGCAATTTGCCATCTGATCTAACTTCTGGAGGCAGTCAAAATGAGTATTTGAATTCTTCCCTACCTTATTCCTGTGCTGAGATACAGGCTGCTCCAACCTGCTGTAAAATGCTTGATTTCGAGAGTGAGCGAAACTAATGAAAACATTGTTGGGGTAAAACCTAAAGGGAAAGACCTAGCACCAAATCCAATTTGCCATCTGATCTAACTTCTGGAGGCAGTCAAAATGAGTATTTGAATTCTTCCCTACCTTATTCCTGTGCTGAGATACAGGCTGCTCCAACCTGCTGTAAAATGCTTGATTTCGAGAGTGAGCGAAACTAATGAAAACATTGTTGGGGTAAAACCTAAAGGGAAAGGCCTAGCACCAAATTGCATTGGCCATCTGATCTAACTTCTGGAGGCAGTCAAAATGAGTATTTGAATTCTTCCCTACCTTATTCCTGTGCTGAGATACAGGCTGCTCCAACCTGCTGTAAAATGCTTGATTTCGAGAGTGAGCGAAACTAATGAAAACATTGTTGGGGTAAAACCTAAAGGGAAAGGCCTAGCATCAAAGTATATTGGCCATCTGATCTAACTTCTGGAGGCAGTCAAAATGAGTATTTGAATTCTTCCCTACCTTATTCCTGTGCTGAGATACAGGCTGCTCCAACCTGCTGTAAAATGCTTGATTTCGAGAGTGAGCGAAACTAATGAAAACATTGTTGGGGTAAAACCTAAAGGGAAAGGCCTAGCACCAAATTGCATTGGCCATCTGATCTAACTTCTGGAGGCAGTCAAAATGATCCTTAGAATTCTTCCCTACCTTATTCCTGTGCTGAGATACAGGCTGCTCCAACCTGCTGTAAAATGCTTGATTTCGAGAGTGAGCGAAACTAATGAAAACATTGTTGGGGTAAAACCTAAAGGGAAAGACCTAGCACCAAATACAATTTGCCATCTGATCTAAATTCTGGAGGCAGTCAAAATGAGTATTTGAATTCTTCCCTACCTTATTCCTGTGCTGAGATACAGGCTGCTCCAACCTGCTGTAAAATGCTTGATTTCGAGAGTGAGCGAAACTAATGAAAACATTGTTGGGGTAAAACCTAAAGGGAAAGGCCTAGCATCAAAGTCCATTGGCCATCTGATCTAACTTCTGGAGGCAGTCAAAATGAGTATTTGAATTCTTCCCTACCTTATTCCTGTGCTGAGATACAGGCTGCTCCAACCTGCTGTAAAATGCTTGATTTCGAGAGTGAGCGAAACTAATGAAAACATTGTTGGGGTAAAACCTAAAGGGAAAGGCCTAGCACCAAATTGCATTGGCCATCTGATCTAACTTCTGGAGGCAGTCAAAATGAGTATTTGAATTCTTCCCTACCTTATTCCTCTGCTGAGATACAGGCTGCTCCAACCTGCTGTAAAATGCTTGATTTCGAGAGTGAGCGAAACTAATGAAAACATTGTTGGGGTAAAACCTAAAGGGAAAGACCTAGCACCAAATACAATTTGCCATCTGATCTAACTTCTGGAGGCAGTCAAAATGATCCTTAGAATTCTTCCCTACCTTATTCCTGTGCTGAGATACAGGCTGCTCCAACCTGCTGTAAAATGCTTGATTTCGAGAGTGAGCGAAACTAATGAAAACATTGTTGGGGTAAAACCTAAAGGGAAAGGCCTAGCATCAAAGTATATTGGCCATCTGATCTAACTTCTGGAGGCAGTCAAAATGAGTATTTGAATTCTTCCCTACCTTATTCCTGTGCTGAGATACAGGCTGCTCCAACCTGCTGTAAAATGCTTGATTTCGAGAGTGAGCGAAACTAATGAAAACATTGTTGGGGTAAAACCTAAAGGGAAAGACCTAGCACCAAATACAATTTGCCATCTGATCTAACTTCTGGAGGCAGTCAAAATTCTTCCCTACCGTATTCCTGTGCTGAGATACAGGCTGCTCCAACCTGCTGTAAAATGCTTGATTTCGAGAGTGAGCGAAACTAATGAAAACATTGTTGGGGTAAAACCTAAAGGGAAAGGCCTAGCATCAAAGTCCATTGGCCATCTGATCTAACTTCTGGAGGCAGTCAAAATGATCCTTAGAATTCTTCCCTACCTTATTCCTGTGCTGAGATACAGGCTGCTCCAACCTGCTGTAAAATGCTTGATTTCGAGAGTGAGCGAAACTAATGAAAACATTGTTGGGGTAAAACCTAAAGGGAAAGACCTAGCACCAAATACAATTTGCCATCTGATCTAACTTCTGGAGGCAGTCAAAATGAGTATTTGAATTCTTCCCTACCTTATTCCTGTGCTGAGGTACAGGCTGCTCCAACCTGCTGTAAAATGCTTGATTTCGAGAGTGAGCGAAACTAATGAAAACATTGTTGGGGTAAAACCTAAAGGGAAAGGCCTAGCACCAAATTGCATTGGCCATCTGATCTAACTTCTGGAGGCAGTCAAAATGATCCTTAGAATTGTTCCCTACCTTATTCCTGTGCTGAGATACAGGCTGCTCCAACCTGCTGTAAAATGCTTGATTTCGAGAGTGAGCGAAACTAATGAAAACATTGTTGGGGTAAAACCTAAAGGGAAAGACCTAGCACCAAATTGCATTGGCCATCTGATCTAACTTCTGGAGGCAGTCAAAATGAGTATTTGAATTCTTCCCTACCTTATTCCTGTGCTGAGATACAGGCTGCTCCAACCTGCTGTAAAATGCTTGATTTCGAGAGTGAGCGAAACTAATGAAAACATTGTTGGGGTAAAACCTAAAGGGAAAGGCCTAGCACCAAATGCAATTTGCCATCTGATCTAACTTCTGGAGGCAGTCAAAATGAGTATTTGAATTCTTCCCTACCTTATTCCTGTGCTGAGATACAGGCTGCTCCAACCTGCTGTAAAATGCTTGATTTCGAGAGTGAGCGAAACTAATGAAAACATTGTTGGGGTAAAACCTAAAGGGAAAGACCTAGCACCAAATACAATTTGCCATCTGATCTAACTTCTGGAGGCAGTCAAAATGAGTATTTGAATTCTTCCCTACCTTATTCCTGTGCTGAGATACAGGCTGCTCCAACCTGCTGTAAAATGCTTGATTTTGAGAGTGAGCGAAACTAATGAAAACATTGTTGGGGTAAAACCTAAAGGGAAAGACCTAGCACCAAATACAATTTGCCATCTGATCTAACTTCTGGAGGCAGTCAAAATGATCCTTAGAATTCTTCCCTACCTTATTCCTGTGCTGAGATACAGGCTGCTCCAACCTGCTGTAAAATGCTTGATTTCGAGAGTGAGCGAAACTAATGAAAACATTGTTGGGGTAAAACCTAAAGGGAAAGACCTAGCACCAAATTGCATTGGCCATCTGATCTAACTTCTGGAGGCAGTCAAAATGATCCTTAGAATTCTTCCCTACCTTATTCCTGTGCTGAGATACAGGCTGCTCCAACCTGCTGTAAAATGCTTGATTTCGAGAGTGAGCGAAACTAATGAAAACATTGTTGGGGTAAAACCTAAAGGGAAAGACCTAGCACCAAATCCAATTTGCCATCTGATCTAACTTCTGGAGGCAGTCAAAATGATCCTTAGAATTCTTCCCTACCTTATTCCTGTGCTGAGATACAGGCTGCTCCAACCTGCTGTAAAATGCTTGATTTCGAGAGTGAGCGAAACTAATGAAAACATTGTTGGGGTGAAACCTAAAGGGAAAGACCTAGCACCAAATCCAATTTGCCATCTGATCTAACTTCTGGAGGCAGTCAAAATGATCCTTAGAATTCTTCCCTACCTTATTCCTGTGCTGAGATACAGGCTGCTCCAACCTGCTGTAAAATACTTGATTTCGAGAGTGAGCGAAACTAATGAAAACATTGTTGGGGTAAAACCTAAAGGGAAAGACCTAGCACCAAATCCAATTTGCCATCTGATCTAAATTCTGGAGGCAGTCAAAATGAGTATTTGAATTCTTCCCTACCTTATTCCTGTGCTGAGATACAGGCTGCTCCAACCTGCTGTAAAATGCTTGATTTTGAGAGTGAGCGAAACTAATGAAAACATTGTTGGGGTAAAACCTAAAGGGAAAGGCCTAGCATCAATGTCCATTGGCCATCTGATCTAACTTCTGGAGGCAGTCAAAATGAGTATTTGAATTCTTCCCTACCTTATTCCTGTGCTGAGATACAGGCTGCTCCAACCTGCTGTAAAATGCTTGATTTCGAGAGTGAGCGAAACTAATGAAAACATTGTTGGGGTAAAACCTAAAGGGAAAGACCTAGCACCAAATACAATTTGCCATCTGATCTAACTTCTGGAGGCAGTCAAAATGAGTATTTGAATTCTTCCCTACCTTATTCCTGTGCTGAGATACAGGCTGCTCCAACCTCCTGTAAAATGCTTGATTTCGAGAGTGAGCGAAACTAATGAAAACATTGTTGGGGTAAAACCTAAAGGGAAAGGCCTAGCACCAAATTGCATTGGCCATCTGATCTAACTTCTGGAGGCAGTCAAAATGAGTATTTGAATTCTTCCCTACCTTATTCCTGTGCTGAGATACAGGCTGCTCCAACCTGCTGTAAAATGCTTGATTTCGAGAGTGAGCGAAACTAATGAAAACATTGTTGGGGTGAAACCTAAAGGGAAAGACCTAGCACCAAATCCAATTTGCCATCTGATCTAACTTCTGGAGGCAGTCAAAATGATCCTTAGAATTCTTCCCTACCTTATTCCTGTGCTGAGATACAGGCTGCTCCAACCTGCTGTAAAATGCTTGATTTCGAGAGTGAGCGAAACTAATGAAAACATTGTTGGGGTAAAACCTAAAGGGAAAGGCCTAGCACCAAATTGCATTGGCCATCTGATCTAACTTCTGGAGGCAGTCAAAATGATCCTTAGAATTCTTCCCTACCTTATTCCTGTGCTGAGATACAGGCTGCTCCAACCTGCTGTAAAATACTTGATTTCGAGAGTGAGCGAAACTAATGAAAACATTGTTGGGGTAAAACCTAAAGGGAAAGACCTAGCACCAAATACAATTTGCCATCTGATCTAAATTCTGGAGGCAGTCAAAATGAGTATTTGAATTCTTCCCTACCTTATTCCTGTGCTGAGATACAGGCTGCTCCAACCTGCTGTAAAATGCTTGATTTCGAGAGTGAGCGAAACTAATGAAAACATTGTTGGGGTAAAACCTAAAGGGAAAGGCCTAGCATCAAAGTCCATTGGCCATCTGATCTAACTTCTGGAGGCAGTCAAAATGAGTATTTGAATTCTTCCCTACCTTATTCCTGTGCTGAGATACAGGCTGCTCCAACCTCCTGTAAAATGCTTGATTTCGAGAGTGAGCGAAACTAATGAAAACATTGTTGGGGTAAAACCTAAAGGGAAAGACCTAGCACCAAATTGCATTGGCCATCTGATCTAACTTCTGGAGGCAGTCAAAATGAGTATTTGAATTCTTCCCTACCTCATTCCTCTGCTGAGATACAGGCTGCTCCAACCTGCTGTAAAATGCTTGATTTCGAGAGTGAGCGAAACTAATGAAAACATTGTTGGGGTGAAACCTAAAGGGAAAGACCTAGCACCAAATCCAATTTGCCATCTGATCTAACTTCTGGAGGCAGTCAAAATGATCCTGAGAATTCTTCCCTACCTTATTCCTGTGCTGAGATACAGGCTGCTCCAACCTGCTGTAAAATGCTTGATTTCGAGAGTGAGCGAAACTAATGAAAACATTGTTGGGGTAAAACCTAAAGGGAAAGGCCTAGCACCAAATTGCATTGGCCATCTGATCTAACTTCTGGAGGCAGTCAAAATGATCCTTAGAATTCTTCCCTACCTTATTCCTGTGCTGAGATACAGGCTGCTCCAACCTGCTGTAAAATGCTTGATTTCGAGAGTGAGCGAAACTAATGAAAACATTGTTGGGGTAAAACCTAAAGGGAAAGGCCTAGCACCAAATACAATTTGCCATCTGATCTAACTTCTGGAGGCAGTCAAAATGAGTATTTGAATTCTTCCCTACCTTATTCCTGTGCTGAGATACAGGCTGCTCCAACCTGCTGTAAAATGCTTGATTTCGAGAGTGAGCGAAACTAATGAAAACATTGTTGGGGTAAAACCTAAAGGGAAAGGCCTAGCATCAAAGTCCATTGGCCATCTGATCTAACTTCTGGAGGCAGTCAAAATGAGTATTTGAATTCTTCCCTACCTTATTCCTGTGCTGAGATACAGGCTGCTCCAACCTCCTGTAAAATGCTTGATTTCGAGAGTGAGCGAAACTAATGAAAACATTGTTGGGGTAAAACCTAAAGGGAAAGACCTAGCACCAAATACAATTTGCCATCTGATCTAACTTCTGGAGGCAGTCAAAATGAGTATTTGAATTCTTCCCTACCTTATTCCTGTGCTGAGATACAGGCTGCTCCAACCTGCTGTAAAAAGCTTGATTTCGAGAGTGAGCGAAACTAATGAAAACATTGTTGGGGTAAAACCTAAAGGGAATGGCCTAGCACCAAATTGCATTGGCCATCTGATCTAACTTCTGGAGGCAGTCAAAATGAGTATTTGAATTCTTCCCTACCTTATTCCTGTGCTGAGATACAGGCTGCTCCAACCTGCTGTAAAATGCTTGATTTCGAGAGTGAGCGAAACTAATGAAAACATTGTTGGGGTAAAACCTAAAGGGAAAGACCTAGCACCAAATACAATTTGCCATCTGATCTAACTTCTGGAGGCAGTCAAAATGATCCTGAGAATTCTTCCCTACCTTATTCCTGTGCTGAGATACAGGCTGCTCCAACCTGCTGTAAAATGCTTGATTTCGAGAGTGATCGAAACTAATGAAAACATTGTTGGGGTAAAACCTAAAGGGAAAGGCCTAGCACCAAATTCCATTGGCCACCTAATCTAACTTCTGGAGGCAGTCAAAATGATCCTTAGATTTCTTCCCTACCTTATTCCTGTGCTGAGATACAGGCTGCTCCAACCTGCTGTAAAATGCTTGATTTCGAGAGTGAGCGAAACTAATGAAAACATTGTTGGGGTAAAACCTAAAGGGAAAGACCTAGCACCAAATACAATTTGCCATCTGATCTAACTTCTGGAGGCAGTCAAAATGAGTATTTGAATTCTTCCCTACCTTATTCCTGTGCTGAGATACAGGCTGCTCCAACCTGCTGTAAAATGCTTGATTTCGAGAGTGAGCGAAACTAATGAAAACATTGTTGGGGTAAAACCTAAAGGGAAAGACCTAGCACCAAATACAATTTGCCATCTGATCTAACTTCTGGAGGCAGTCAAATTGAGTATTTGAATTCTTCCCTACCTTATTCCTGTGCTGAGATACAGGCTGCTCCAACCTGCTGTAAAATGCTTGATTTCGAGAGTGAGCGAAACTAATGAAAACATTGTTGGGGTAAAACCTAAAGGGAAAGGCCTAGCACCAAATACAATTTGCCATCTGATCTAACTTCTGGAGGCAGTCAAAATGAGTATTTGAATTCTTCCCTACCTTATTCCTGTGCTGAGATACAGGCTGCTCCAACCTGCTGTAAAATGCTTGATTTCGAGAGTGAGCGAAACTAATGAAAACATTGTTGGGGTAAAACCTAAAGGGAAAGGCCTAGCACCAAATTGCATTGGCCATCTGATCTAACTTCTGGAGGCAGTCAAAATGATCCTTAGAATTCTTCCCTACCTTATTCCTGTGCTGAGATACAGGCTGCTCCAACCTGCTGTAAAATGCTTGATTTCGAGAGTGAGCGAAACTAATGAAAACATTGTTGGGGTAAAACCTAAAGGGAAAGGCCTAGCACCAAATTGCATTGGCCATCTGATCTAACTTCTGGAGGCAGTCAAAATGAGTATTTGAATTCTTCCCTACCTTATTCCTGTGCTGAGATACAGGCTGCTCCAACCTGCTGTAAAATGCTTGATTTCGAGAGTGAGCGAAACTAATGAAAACATTGTTGGGGTAAAACCTAAAGGGAAAGACCTAGCACCAAATTGCATTGGCCATCTGATCTAACTTCTGGAGGCAGTCAAAATGATCCTTAGAATTCTTCCCTACCTTATTCCTGTGCTGAGATACAGGCTGCTCCAACCTGCTGTAAAATGCTTGATTTCGAGATGAGCGAAACTAATGAAAACATTGTTGGGGTAAAACCTAAAGGGAAAGGCCTAGCACCAAATTGCATTGGCCATCTGATCTAACTTCTGGAGGCAGTCAAAATGAGTATTTGAATTCTTCCCTACCTTATTCCTGTGCTGAGATACAGGCTGCTCCAACCTGCTGTAAAATGCTTGATTTCGAGAGTGAGCGAAACTAATGAAAACATTGTTGGGGTAAAACCTAAAGGGAAAGACCTAGCACCAAATACAATTTGCCATCTGATCTAACTTCTGGAGGCAGTCAAAATGATCCTTAGAATTCTTCCCTACCTTATTCCTGTGCTGAGATACAGGCTGCTCCAACCTCCTGTAAAATGCTTGATTTCGAGAGTGAGCGAAACTAATGAAAACATTGTTGGGGTAAAACCTAAAGGGAAAGACCTAGCACCAAATTGCATTGGCCATCTGATCTAACTTCTGGAGGCAGTCAAAATGAGTATTTGAATTCTTCCCTACCTCATTCCTCTGCTGAGATACAGGCTGCTCCAACCTGCTGTAAAATGCTTGATTTCGAGAGTGAGCGAAACTAATGAAAACATTGTTGGGGTGAAACCTAAAGGGAAAGACCTAGCACCAAATCCAATTTGCCATCTGATCTAACTTCTGGAGGCAGTCAAAATGATCCTTAGAATTCTTCGCTACCTAATTCCTGTGCTGAGATACAGGCTGCTCCAACCTGCTGTAAAATGCTTGATTTCGAGAGTGAGCGAAACTAATGAAAACATTGTTGGGGTAAAACCTAAAGGGAAAGGCCTAGCACCAAATTGCATTGGCCATCTGATCTAACTTCTGGAGGCAGTCAAAATGATCCTTAGAATTCTTCCCTACCTTATTCCTGTGCTGAGATACAGGCTGCTCCAACCTGCTGTAAAATACTTGATTTCGAGAGTGAGCGAAACTAATGAAAACATTGTTGGGGTAAAACCTAAAGGGAAAGACCTAGCACCAAATACAATTTGCCATCTGATCTAAATTCTGGAGGCAGTCAAAATGAGTATTTGAATTCTTCCCTACCTTATTCCTGTGCTGAGATACAGGCTGCTCCAACCTGCTGTAAAATGCTTGATTTCGAGAGTGAGCGAAACTAATGAAAACATTGTTGGGGTAAAACCTAAAGGGAAAGGCCTAGCATCAAAGTCCATTGGCCATCTGATCTAACTTCTGGAGGCAGTCAAAATGAGTATTTGAATTCTTCCCTACCTTATTCCTGTGCTGAGATACAGGCTGCTCCATCCTCCTGTAAAATGCTTGATTTCGAGAGTGAGCGAAACTAATGAAAACATTGTTGGGGTAAAACCTAAAGGGAAAGACCTAGCACCAAATACAATTTGCCATCTGATCTAACTTCTGGAGGCAGTCAAAATGAGTATTTGAATTCTTCCCTACCTTATTCCTGTGCTGAGATACAGGCTGCTCCAACCTGCTGTAAAATGCTTGATTTCGAGAGTGAGCGAAACTAATGAAAACATTGTTGGGGTAAAACCTAAAGGGAATGGCCTAGCACCAAATTGCATTGGCCATCTGATCTAACTTCTGGAGGCAGTCAAAATGAGTATTTGAATTCTTCCCTACCTTATTCCTGTGCTGAGATACAGGCTGCTCCAACCTGCTGTAAAATGCTTGATTTCGAGAGTGAGCGAAACTAATGAAAACATTGTTGGGGTAAAACCTAAAGGGAAAGACCTAGCACCAAATACAATTTGCCATCTGATCTAACTTCTGGAGGCAGTCAAAATGATCCTGAGAATTCTTCCCTACCTTATTCCTGTGCTGAGATACAGGCTGCTCCAACCTGCTGTAAAATGCTTGATTTCGAGAGTGATCGAAACTAATGAAAACATTGTTGGGGTAAAACCTAAAGGGAAAGGCCTAGCACCAAATTCCATTGGCCACCTAATCTAACTTCTGGAGGCAGTCAAAATGATCCTTAGATTTCTTCCCTACCTTATTCCTGTGCTGAGATACAGGCTGCTCCAACCTGCTGTAAAATGCTTTATTTCGAGAGTGAGCGAAACTAATGAAAACATTGTTGGGGTAAAACCTAAAGGGAAAGACCTAGCACCAAATACAATTTGCCATCTGATCTAACTTCTTTAGGCAGTCAAAATGAGTATTTGAATTCTTCCCTACCTTATTCCTGTGCTGAGATACAGGCTGCTCCAACCTGCTGTAAAATGCTTGATTTCGAGAGTGAGCGAAACTAATGAAAACATTGTTGGGGTAAAACCTAAAGGGAAAGACCTAGCACCAAATACAATTTGCCGTCTGATCTAACTTCTGGAGGCAGTCAAAATGAGTATTTGAATTCTTCCCTACCTTATTCCTGTGCTGAGATACAGGCTGCTCCAACCTGCTGTAAAATGCTTGATTTCGAGAGTGAGCGAAACTAATGAAAACATTGTTGGGGTAAAACCTAAAGGGAAAGGCCTAGCACCAAATACAATTTGCCATCTGATCTAACTTCTGGAGGCAGTCAAAATGAGTATTTGAATTCTTCCCTACCTTATTCCTGTGCTGAGATACAGGCTGCTCCAACCTGCTGTAAAATGCTTGATTTCGAGAGTGAGCGAAACTAATGAAAACATTGTTGGGGTAAAACCTAAAGGGAAAGACCTAGCACCAAATACAATTTGCCATCTGATCTAACTTCTGGAGGCAGTCAAAATGATCCTGAGAATTCTTCCCTACCTTATTCCTGTGCTGAGATACAGGCTGCTCCAACCTGCTGTAAAATGCTTGATTTCGAGAGTGAGCGAAACTAATGAAAACATTGTTGGGGTAAAACCTAAAGGGAAAGACCTAGCACCAAATACAATTTGCCATCTGATCTAACTTCTGGAGGCAGTCAAAATGATCCTGAGAATTCTTCCCTACCTTATTCCTGTGCTGAGATACAGGCTGCTCCAACCTGCTGTAAAATGCTTGATTTCGAGAGTGAGCGAAACTAATGAAAACATTGTTGGGGTAAAACCTAAAGGGAAAGGCCTAGCACCAAATTCCATTGGCCACCTAATCTAACTTCTGGAGGCAGTCAAAATGATCCTTAGATTTCTTCCCTACCTTATTCCTGTGCTGAGATACAGGCTGCTCCAACCTGCTGTAAAATGCTTTATTTCGAGAGTGAGCGAAACTAATGAAAACATTGTTGGGGTAAAACCTAAAGGGAAAGACCTAGCACCAAATACAATTTGCCATCTGATCTAACTTCTGGAGGCAGTCAAAATGAGTATTTGAATTCTTCCCTACCTTATTCCTGTGCTGAGATACAGGCTGCTCCAACCTGCTGTAAAATGCTTGATTTCGAGAGTGAGCGAAACTAATGAAAACATTGTTGGGGTAAAACCTAAAGGGAAAGACCTAGCACCAAATACAATTTGCCGTCTGATCTAACTTCTGGAGGCAGTCAAAATGAGTATTTGAATTCTTCCCTACCTTATTCCTGTGCTGAGATACAGGCTGCTCCAACCTGCTGTAAAATGCTTGATTTCGAGAGTGAGCGAAACTAATGAAAACATTGTTGGGGTAAAACCTAAAGGGAAAGGCCTAGCACCAAATACAATTTGCCATCTGATCTAACTTCTGGAGGCAGTCAAAATGAGTATTTGAATTCTTCCCTACCTTATTCCTGTGCTGAGATACAGGCTGCTCCAACCTGCTGTAAAATGCTTGATTTCGAGAGTGAGCGAAACTAATGAAAACATTGTTGGGGTAAAACCTAAAGGGAAAGGCCTAGCACCAAATACAATTTGCCATCTGATCTAACTTCTGGAGGCAGTCAAAATGATCCTTAGAATTCTTCCCTACCTTATTCCTGTGCTGAGATACAGGCTGCTCCAACCTGCTGTAAAATGCTTGATTTCGAGAGTGAGCGAAACTAATGAAAACATTGTTGGGGTAAAACCTAAAGGGAAAGACCTAGCACCAAATACAATTTGCCATCTGATCTAACTTCTGGAGGCAGTCAAAATGAGTATTTGAATTCTTCCCTACCTTATTCCTCTGCTGAGATACAGGCTGCTCCAACCTGCTGTAAAATGCTTGATTTCGAGAGTGAGCGAAACTAATGAAAACATTGTTGGGGTAAAACCTAAAGGGAAAGGCCTAGCACCAAATTGCATTGGCCATCTGATCTAACTTCTGGAGGCAGTCAAAATGATCCTTAGAATTCTTCCCTACCTTATTCCTGTGCTGAGATACAGGCTGCTCCAACCTGCTGTAAAATGCTTGATTTCGAGAGTGAGCGAAACTAATGAAAACATTGTTGGGGTAAAACCTAAAGGGAAAGGCCTAGCACCAAATTGCATTGGCCATCTGATCTAACTTCTGGAGGCAGTCAAAATGAGTATTTGAATTCTTCCCTACCTTATTCCTGTGCTGAGATACAGGCTGCTCCAACCTGCTGTAAAATGCTTGATTTCGAGAGTGAGCGAAACTAATGAAAACATTGTTGGGGTAAAACCTAAAGGGAAAGACCTAGCACCAAATCCAATTTGCCATCTGATCTAACTTCTGGAGGCAGTCAAAATGAGTATTTGAATTCTTCCCTACCTTATTCCTGTGCTGAGATACAGGCTGCTCCAACCTGCTGTAAAATGCTTGATTTCGAGAGTGAGCGAAACTAATGAAAACATTGTTGGGGTAAAACCTAAAGGGAAAGACCTAGCACCAAATACAATTTCCCATCTGATCTAACTTCTGGAGGCAGTCAAAATGAGTATTTGATTTCTTCCCTACCTTATTCCTGTGCTGAGATACAGGCTGCTCCAACCTGCTGTAAAATGCTTGATTTCGAGATGAGCGAAACTAATGAAAACATTGTTGGGGTAAAACCTAAAGGGAAAGACCTAGCACCAAATTGCATTGGCCATCTGATCTAACTTCTGGAGGCAGTCAAAATGATCCTTAGAATTCTTCCCTACCTTATTCCTGTGCTGAGATACAGGCTGCTCCAACCTGCTGTAAAATGCTTGATTTCGAGATGAGCGAAACTAATGAAAACATTGTTGGGGTAAAACCTAAAGGGAAAGGCCTAGCACCAAATTGCATTGGCCATCTGATCTAACTTCTGGAGGCAGTCAAAATGAGTATTTGAATTCTTCCCTACCTTATTCCTGTGCTGAGATACAGGCTGCTCCAACCTGCTGTAAAATGCTTGATTTCGAGAGTGAGCGAAACTAATGAAAACATTGTTGGGGTAAAACCTAAAGGGAAAGACCTAGCACCAAATACAATTTGCCATCTGATCTAACTTCTGGAGGCAGTCAAAATGATCCTTAGAATTCTTCCCTACCTTATTCCTGTGCTGAGATACAGGCTGCTCCAACCTGCTGTAAAATGCTTGATTTCGAGAGTGAGCGAAACTAATGAAAACATTGTTGGGGTAAAACCTAAAGGGAAAGACCTAGCACCAAATACAATTTGCCATCTGATCTAACTTCTGGAGGCAGTCAAAATGAGTATTTGAATTCTTCCCTACCTTATTCCTGTGCTGAGATACAGGCTGCTCCAACCTGCTGTAAAATGCTTGATTTCGAGAGTGAGCGAGACTAATGAAAACATTGTTGGGGTAAAACCTAAAGGGAAAGACCTAGCACCAAATTGCATTGGCCATCTGATCTAACTTCTGGAGGCAGTCAAAATGATCCTTAGAATTCTTCCCTACCTTATTCCTGTGCTGAGATACAGGCTGCTCCAACCTGCTGTAAAATGCTTGATTTCGAGATGAGCGAAACTAATGAAAACATTGTTGGGGTAAAACCTAAAGGGAAAGGCCTAGCACCAAATTGCATTGGCCATCTGATCTAACTTCTGGAGGCAGTCAAAATGAGTATTTGAATTCTTCCCTACCTTATTCCTGTGCTGAGATACAGGCTGCTCCAACCTGCTGTAAAATGCTTGATTTCGAGAGTGAGCGAAACTAATGAAAACATTGTTGGGGTAAAACCTAAAGGGAAAGACCTAGCACCAAATACAATTTGCCATCTGATCTAACTTCTGGAGGCAGTCAAAATGATCCTTAGAATTCTTCCCTACCTTATTCCTGTGCTGAGATACAGGCTGCTCCAACCTGCTGTAAAATGCTTGATTTCGAGAGTGAGCGAAACTAATGAAAACATTGTTGGGGTAAAACCTAAAGGGAAAGGCCTAGCATCAAAGTATATTGGCCATCTGATCTAACTTCTGGAGGCAGTCAAAATGAGTATTTGAATTCTTCCCTACCTTATTCCTGTGCTGAGATACAGGCTGCTCCAACCTGCTGTAAAATGCTTGATTTCGAGAGTGAGCGAAACTAATGAAAACATTGTTGGGGTAAAACCTAAAGGGAAAGGCCTAGCACCAAATTGCATTGGCCATCTGATCTAACTTCTGGAGGCAGTCAAAATGAGTATTTGAATTCTTCCCTACCTTATTCCTCTGCTGAGATACAGGCTGCTCCAACCTGCTGTAAAATGCTTGATTTCGAGAGTGAGCGAAACTAATGAAAACATTGTTGGGGTAAAACCTAAAGGGAAAGACCTAGCACCAAATACAATTTGCCATCTGATCTAACTTCTGGAGGCAGTCAAAATGAGTATTTGAATTCTTCCCTACCTTATTCCTGTGCTGAGATACAGGCTGCTCCAACCTGCTGTAAAATGCTTGATTTCGAGAGTGAGCGAAACTAATGAAAACATTGTTGGGGTAAAACCTAAAGGGAAAGGCCTAGCACCAAATTGCATTGGCCATCTGATCTAACTTCTGGAGGCAGTCAAAATGATCCTTAGAATTCTTCCCTACCTTATTCCTGTGCTGAGATACAGGCTGCTCCAACCTGCTGTAAAATGCTTGATTTCGAGAGTGAGCGAAACTAATGAAAACATTGTTGGGGTAAAACCTAAAGGGAAAGACCTAGCACCAAATACAATTTGCCATCTGATCTAACTTCTGGAGGCAGTCAAAATGAGTATTTGAATTCTTCCCTACCTTATTCCTGTGCTGAGATACAGGCTGCTACAACCTGCTGTAAAATGCTTGATTTCGAGAGTGAGCGAAACTAATGAAAACATTGTTGGGGTAAAACCTAAAGGGAAAGACCTAGCACCAAATTGCATTGGCCATCTGATCTAACTTCTGGAGGCAGTCAAAATGATCCTTAGAATTCTTCCCTACCTTATTCCTGTGCTGAGATACAGGCTGCTCCAACCTGCTGTAAAATGCTTGATTTCGAGATGAGCGAAACTAATGAAAACATTGTTGGGGTAAAACCTAAAGGGAAAGGCCTAGCACCAAATTGCATTGGCCATCTGATCTAACTTCTGGAGGCAGTCAAAATGAGTATTTGAATTCTTCCCTACCTTATTCCTGTGCTGAGATACAGGCTGCTCCAACCTGCTGTAAAATGCTTGATTTCGAGAGTGAGCGAAACTAATGAAAACATTGTTGGGGTAAAACCTAAAGGGAAAGACCTAGCACCAAATACAATTTGCCATCTGATCTAACTTCTGGAGGCAGTCAAAATGATCCTTAGAATTCTTCCCTACCTTATTCCTGTGCTGAGATACAGGCTGCTCCAACCTGCTGTAAAATGCTTGATTTCGAGAGTGAGCGAAACTAATGAAAACATTGTTGGGGTAAAACCTAAAGGGAAAGGCCTAGCATCAAAGTATATTGGCCATCTGATCTAACTTCTGGAGGCAGTCAAAATGAGTATTTGAATTCTTCCCTACCTTATTCCTGTGCTGAAATACAGGCTGCTCCAACCTGCTGTAAAATGCTTGATTTCGAGAGTGATCGAAACTAATGAAAACATTGTTGGGGTAAAACCTAAAGGGAAAGGCCTAGCACCAAATTGCATTGGCCATCTGATCTAACTTCTGGAGGCAGTCAAAATGAGTATTTGAATTCTTCCCTACCTTATTCCTCTGCTGAGATACAGGCTGCTCCAACCTGCTGTAAAATGCTTGATTTCGAGAGTGAGCGAAACTAATGAAAACATTGTTGGGGTAAAACCTAAAGGGAAAGACCTAGCACCAAATACAATTTGCCATCTGATCTAACTTCTGGAGGCAGTCAAAATGAGTATTTGAATTCTTCCCTACCTTATTCCTGTGCTGAGATACAGGCTGCTCCAACCTGCTGTAAAATGCTTGATTTCGAGAGTGAGCGAAACTAATGAAAACATTGTTGTGGTAAAACCTAAAGGGAAAGGCCTAGCACCAAATTGCATTGGCCATCTGATCTAACTTCTGGAGGCAGTCAAAATGAGTATTTGAATTCTTCCCTACCTTATTCCTGTGCTGAGATACAGGCTGCTCCAACCTGCTGTAAAATGCTTGATTTCGAGAGTGAGCGAAACTAATGAAAACATTGTTGGGGTAAAACCTAAAGGGAAAGACCTAGCACCAAATACAATTTGCCATCTGATCTAACTTCTGGAGGCAGTCAAAATGAGTATTTGAATTCTTCCCTACCTTATTCCTGTGCTGAGATACAGGCTGCTCCAACCTGCTGTAAAATGCTTGATTTCGAGAGTGAGCGAAACTAATGAAAACATTGTTGGGGTAAAACCTAAAGGGAAAGACCTAGCACCAAATTCCATTGGCCATCTGATCTAACTTCTGGAGGCAGTCAAAATGAGTATTTGAATTCTTCCCTACCTTATTCCTGTGCTGAGATACAGGCTGCTCCAACCTGCTGTAAAATGCTTGATTTCGAGAGTGAGCGAAACTAATAAAAACATTGTTGGGGTAAAACCTAAAGGGAATGGCCTAGCACCAAATTGCATTGGCCATCTAATTTAACTTCTGGAGGCAGTCAAAATGAGTATTTGAATTCTTCCCTACCTTATTCCTGTGCTGAGATACAGGCTGCTCCAACCTGCTGTAAAATGCTTGATTTCGAGAGTGAGCGAAACTAATGAAAACATTGTTGGGGTAAAACCTAAAGGGAAAGGCCTAGCATCAAAGTCCATTGGCCATCTGATCTAACTTCTGGAGGCAGTCAAAATGAGTATTTGAATTCTTCCCTACCTTATTCCTCTGCTGAGATACAGGCTGCTCCAACCTGCTGTAAAATGCTTGATTTCGAGAGTGAGCGAAACTAATGAAAACATTGTTGGGGTAAAACCTAAAGGGAAAGACCTAGCACCAAATCCAATTTGCCATCTGATCTAACTTCTGGAGGCAGTCAAAATGAGTATTTGAATTCTTCCCTACCTTATTCCTGTGCTGAGATACAGGCTGCTCCAACCTGCTGTAAAATGCTTGATTTCGAGAGTGAGCGAAACTAATGAAAACATTGTTGGGGTAAAACCTAAAGGGAAAGACCTAGCACCAAATCCAATTTGCCATCTGATCTAACTTCTGGAGGCAGTCAAAATGAGTATTTGAATTCTTCCCTACCTTATTCCTGTGCTGAGATACAGGCTGCTCCAACCTGCTGTAAAATGCTTGATTTCGAGAGTGAGCGAAACTAATGAAAACATTGTTGGGGTAAAACCTAAAGGGAAAGGCCTAGCACCAAATTGCATTGGCCATCTGATCTAACTTCTGGAGGCAGTCAAAATGAGTATTTGAATTCTTCCCTATCTTATTCCTCTGCTGATATACAGGCTGCTCCAACCTGCTGTAAAATGCTTGATTTCGAGAGTGAGCGAAACTAATGAAAACATTGTTGGGGTAAGACCTAAAGGGAAAGACCTAGCACCAAATACAATTTGCCATCTGATCTAACTTCTGGAGGCAGTCAAAATGAGTATTTGAATTCTTCCCTACCTTATTCCTGTGCTGAGATACAGGCTGCTCCAACCTGCTGTAAAATGCTTGATTTCGAGAGTGAGCGAAACTAATGAAAACATTGTTGGGGTAAAACCTAAAGGGAAAGACCTAGCACCAAATACAATTTGCCATCTGATCTAACTTCTGGAGGCAGTCAAAATGAGTATTTGAATTCTTCCCTACCTTATTCCTGTGCTGAGATACAGGCTGCTCCAACCTGCTGTAAAATGCTTGATTTCGAGAGTGAGCGAAACTAATGAAAACATTGTTGGGGTAAAACCTAAAGGGAAAGACCTAGCACCAAATCCAATTTGCCATCTGATCTAACTTCTGGAGGCAGTCAAAATGATCCTTAGAATTCTTCCCTACCTTATTCCTGTGCTGAGATACAGGCTGCTCCAACCTGCTGTAAAATGCTTGATTTCGAGAGTGAGCGAAACTAATGAAAACATTGTTGGGGTAAAACCTAAAGGGAAAGACCTAGCACCAAATACAATTTGCCATCTGATCTAACTTCTGGAGGCAGTCAAAATGATCCTTAGAATTCTTCCCTACCTTATTCCTGTGCTGAGATACAGGCTGCTCCAACCTGCTGTAAAATGCTTGATTTCGAGAGTGAGCGAAACTAATGAAAACATTGTTGGGGTAAAACCTAAAGGGAAAGGCCTAGCACCAAATTGCATTGGCCATCTTATCTAACTTCTGGAGGCAGTCAAAATGAGTATTTGAATTCTTCCCTACCTTATTCCTCTGCTGAGATACAGGCTGCTCCAACCTGCTGTAAAATGCTTGATTTCGAGAGTGAGCGAAACTAATGAAAACATTGTTGGGGTAAAACCTAAAGGGAAAGACCTAGCACCAAATCCAATTTGCCATCTGATCTAACTTCTGGAGGCAGTCAAAATGAGTATTTGAATTCTTCCCTACCTTATTCCTGTGCTGAGATACAGGCTGCTCCAACCTGCTGTAAAATGCTTGATTTCGAGAGTGAGCGAAACTAATGAAAACATTGTTGGGGTAAAACCTAAAGGGAATGGCCTAGCACCAAATTGCATTGGCCATCTGATCTAACTTCTGGAGGCAGTCAAAATGAGTATTTGAATTCTTCCCTACCTTATTCCTGTGCTGAGATACAGGCTGCTCCAACCTGCTGTAAAATGCTTGATTTCGAGAGTGAGCGAAACTAATGAAAACATTGTTGGGGTAAAACCTAAAGGGAAAGACCTAGCACCAAATTGCATTGGCCATCTGATCTAACTTCTGGAGGCAGTCAAAATGATCCTGAGAATTCTTCCCTACCTTATTCCTGTGCTGAGATACAGGCTGCTCCAACCTGCTGTAAAATGCTTGATTTCGAGAGTGAGCGAAACTAATGAAAACATTGTTGGGGTAAAACCTAAAGGGAAAGGCCTAGCACCAAATTGCACTGGCCATCTGATCTAACTTCTGGAGGCAGTCAAAATGAGTATTTGAATTCTTCCCTACCTTATTCCTGTGCTGAGATACAGGCTGCTCCAACCTGCTGTAAAATGCTTGATTTCGAGAGTGAGCGAAACTAATGAAAACATTGTTGGGGTAAAACCTAAAGGGAAAGACCTAGCACCAAATACAATTTGCCATCTGATCTAACTTCTGGAGGCAGTCAAAATGAGTATTTGAATTCTTCCCTACCTTATTCCTCTGCTGAGATACAGGCTGCTCCAACCTGCTGTAAAATGCTTGATTTCGAGAGTGAGCGAAACTAATGAAAACATTGTTGGGGTAAAACCTAAAGGGAAAGACCTAGCACCAAATACAATTTGCCATCTGATCTAACTTCTGGAGGCAGTCAAAATGAGTATTTGAATTCTTCCCTACCTTATTCCTGTGCTGAGATACAGGCTGCTCCAACCTGCTGTAAAATGCTTGATTTCGAGAGTGAGCGAAACTAATGAAAACATTGTTGGGGTAAAACCTAAAGGGAAAGGCCTAGCACCAAATACAATTTGCCATCTGATCTAACTTCTGGAGGCAGTCAAAATGAGTATTTGAATTCTTCCCTACCTTATTCCTGTGCTGAGATACAGGCTGCTCCAACCTGCTGTAAAATGCTTGATTTCGAGAGTGAGCGAAACTAATGAAAACATTGTTGGGGTAAAACCTAAAGGGAAAGGCCTAGCACCAAATACAATTTGCCATCTGATCTAACTTCTGGAGGCAGTCAAAATGAGTATTTGAATTCTTCCCTACCTTATTCCTGTGCTGAGATACAGGCTGCTCCAACCTGCTGTAAAATGCTTGATTTCGAGAGTGAGCGAAACTAATGAAAACATTGTTGGGGTAAAACCTAAAGGGAAAGACCTAGCACCAAATACAATTTGCCATCTGATCTAACTTCTGGAGGCAGTCAAAATGAGTATTTGAATTCTTCCCTACCTTATTCCTGTGCTGAGATACAGGCTGCTCCAACCTGCTGTAAAATGCTTGATTTCGAGAGTGAGCGAAACTAATGAAAACATTGTTGGGGTAAAACCTAAAGGGAAAGGCCTAGCACCAAATTGCATTGGCCATCTGATCTAACTTCTGGAGGCAGTCAAAATGATCCTTAGAATTCTTCCCTACCTTATTCCTGTGCTGAGATACAGGCTGCTCCAACCTGCTGTAAAATGCTTGATTTCGAGAGTGAGCGAAACTAATGAAAACATTGTTGGGGTAAAACCTAAAGGGAAAGGCCTAGCACCAAATTGCATTGGCCATCTGATCTAACTTCTGGAGGCAGTCAAAATGAGTATTTGAATTCTTCCCTACCTTATTCCTCTGCTGAGATACAGGCTGCTCCAACCTGCTGTAAAATGCTTGATTTCGAGAGTGAGCGAAACTAATGAAAACATTGTTGGGGTAAAACCTAAAGGGAAAGACCTAGCACCAAATACAATTTGCCATCTGATCTAACTTCTGGAGGCAGTCAAAATGAGTATTTGAATTCTTCCCTACCTTATTCCTGTGCTGAGATACAGGCTGCTCCAACCTGCTGTAAAATGCTTGATTTCGAGAGTGAGCGAAACTAATGAAAACATTGTTGGGGTAAAACCTAAAGGGAAAGACCTAGCACCAAATACAATTTGCCATCTGATCTAACTTCTGGAGGCAGTCAAAATGAGTATTTGAATTCTTCCCTACCTTATTCCTGTGCTGAGATACAGGCTGCTCCAACCTGCTGTAAAATGCTTGATTTCGAGAGTGAGCGAAACTAATGAAAACATTGTTGGGGTAAAACCTAAAGGGAAAGGCCTAGCACCAAATTGCATTGGCCATCTGATCTAACTTCTGGAGGCAGTCAAAATGATCCTTAGAATTCTTCCCTTCCTTATTCCTGTGCTGAGATACAGGCTGCTCCAACCTGCTGTAAAATGCTTGATTTCGAGATGAGCGAAACTAATGAAAACATTGTTGGGGTAAAACCTAAAGGGAAAGGCCTAGCACCAAATTGCATTGGCCATCTGATCTAACTTCTGGAGGCAGTCAAAATGAGTATTTGAATTCTTCCCTACCTTATTCCTGTGCTGAGATACAGGCTGCTCCAACCTGCTGTAAAATGCTTGATTTCGAGAGTGAGCGAAACTAATGAAAACATTGTTGGGGTAAAACCTAAAGGGAAAGACCTAGCACCAAATACAATTTGCCATCTGATCAAACTTCTGGAGGCAGTCAAAATGATCCTTAGAATTCTTCCCTACCTTATTCCTGTGCTGAGATACAGGCTGCTCCAACCTGCTGTAAAATGCTTGATTTCGAGAGTGAGCAAAACTAATGAAAACATTGTTGGGGTAAAACCTAAAGGGAAAGGCCTAGCATCAAAGTATATTGGCCATCTGATCTAACTTCTGGAGGCAGTCAAAATGAGTATTTGAATTCTTCCCTACCTTATTCCTGTGCTGAGATACAGGCTGCTCCAACCTGCTGTAAAATGCTTGATTTCGAGAGTGAGCGAAACTAATGAAAACATTGTTGGGGTAAAACCTAAAGGGAAAGGCCTAGCACCAAATTGCATTGGCCATCTGATCTAACTTCTGGAGGCAGTCAAAATGAGTATTTGAATTCTTCCCTACCTTATTCCTCTGCTGAGATACAGGCTGCTCCAACCTGCTGTAAAATGCTTGATTTCGAGAGTGAGCGAAACTAATGAAAACATTGTTGGGGTAAAACCTAAAGGGAAAGGCCTAGCACCAAATTGCATTGGCCATCTGATCTAACTTCTGGAGGCAGTCAAAATGAGTATTTGAATTCTTCCCTACCTTATTCCTCTGCTGAGATACAGGCTGCTCCAACCTGCTGTAAAATGCTTGATTTCGAGAGTGAGCGAAACTAATGAAAACATTGTTGGGGTAAAACCTAAAGGGAAAGACCTAGCACCAAATACAATTTGCCATCTGATCTAACTTCTGGAGGCAGTCAAAATGAGTATTTGAATTCTTCCCTACCTTATTCCTGTGCTGAGATACAGGCTGCTCCAACCTGCTGTAAAATGCTTGATTTCGAGAGTGAGCGAAACTAATGAAAACATTGTTGGGGTAAAACCTAAAGGGAAAGGCCTAGCACCAAATTGCATTGGCCATCTGATCTAACTTCTGGAGGCAGTCAAAATGAGTATTTGAATTCTTCCCTACCTTATTCCTGTGCTGAGATACAGGCTGCTCCAACCTGCTGTAAAATGCTTTATTTCGAGAGTGAGCGAAACTAATGAAAACATTGTTGGGGTAAAACCTAAAGGGAAAGACCTAGCACCAAATACAATCTGCCATCTGATCTAACTTCTGGAGGCAGTCAAAATGATCCTGAGAATTCTTCCCTACCTTATTCCTGTGCTGAGATACAGGCTGCTCCAACCTGCTGTAAAATGCTTGATTTCGAGAGTGAGCGAAACTAATGAAAACATTGTTGGGGTAAAACCTAAAGGGAAAGGCCTAGCACCAAATTCCATTGGCCACCTGATCTAACTTCTGGAGGCAGTCAAAATGATCCTTAGATTTCTTCCCTACCTTATTCCTGTGCTGAGATACAGGCTGCTCCAACCTGCTGTAAAATGCTTGATTTCGAGAGTGAGCGAAACTAATGAAAACATTGTTGGGGTAAAACCTAAAGGGAAAGACCTAGCACCAAATACAATTTGCCATCTGATCTAACTTCTGGAGGCAGTCAAAATGAGTATTTGAATTCTTCCCTACCTTATTCCTGTGCTGAGATACAGGCTGCTCCAACCTGCTGTAAAATGCTTGATTTCGAGAGTGAGCGAAACTAATGAAAACATTGTTGGGGTAAAACCTAAAGGGAAAGACCTAGCACCAAATACAATTTGCCATCTGATCTAACTTCTGGAGGCAGTCAAAATGATCCTTAGAATTCTTCCCTACCTTATTCCTGTGCTGAGATACAGGCTGCTCCAACCTGCTGTAAAATGCTTGATTTCGAGAGTGAGCGAAACTAATGAAAACATTGTTGGGGTAAAACCTAAAGGGAAAGACCTAGCACCAAATCCAATTTGCCATCTGATCTAACTTCTGGAGGCAGTCAAAATGAGTATTTGAATTCTTCCCTACCTTATTCCTGTGCTGAGATACAGGCTGCTCCAACCTGCTGTAAAATGCTTGATTTCGAGAGTGAGCGAAACTAATGAAAACATTGTTGGGGTAAAACCTAAAGGGAAAGGCCTAGCACCAAATACAATTTGCCATCTGATCTAACTTCTGGAGGCAGTCAAAATGATCCTTAGAATTCTTCCCTACCTTATTCCTGTGCTGAGATACAGGCTGCTCCAACCTGCTGTAAAATGCTTGATTTCGAGAGTGAGCGAAACTAATGAAAACATTGTTGGGGTAAAACCTAAAGGGAAAGGCCTAGCACCAAATACAATTTGCCATCTGATCTAACTTCTGGAGGCAGTCAAAATGAGTATTTGAATTCTTCCCTACCTTATTCCTGTGCTGAGATACAGGCTGCTCCAACCTGCTGTAAAATGCTTGATTTCGAGAGTGAGCGAAACTAATGAAAACATTGTTGGGGTAAAACCTAAAGGGAAAGACCTAGCACCAAATACAATTTGCCATCTGATCTAACTTCTGGAGGCAGTCAAAATGAGTATTTGAATTCTTCCCTACCTTATTCCTGTGCTGAGATACAGGCTGCTCCAACCTGCTGTAAAATGCTTGATTTCGAGAGTGAGCGCAACTAATGAAAACATTGTTGGGGTAAAACCTAAAGGGAAAGACCTAGCACCAAATACAATTTGCCATCTGATCTAACTTCTGGAGGCAGTCAAAATGAGTATTTGAATTCTTCCCTACCTTATTCCTGTGCTGAGATACAGGCTGCTCCAACCTGCTGTAAAATGCTTGATTTCGAGAGTGAGCGAAACTAATGAAAACATTGTTGGGGTAAAACCTAAAGGGAAAGACCTAGCACCAAATACAATTTGCCATCTGATCTAACTTCTGGAGGCAGTCAAAATGAGTATTTGAATTCTTCCCTACCTTATTCCTGTGCTGAGATACAGGCTGCTCCAACCTCCTGTAAAATGCTTGATTTCGAGAGTGAGCGAAACTAATGAAAACATTGTTGGGGTAAAACCTAAAGGGAAAGACCTAGCACCAAATCCAATTTGCCATCTGATCTAACTTCTGGAGGCAGTCAAAATGAGTATTTGAATTCTTCCCTACCTTATTCCTCTGCTGAGATACAGGCTGCTCCAACCTCCTGTAAAATGCTTGATTTCGAGAGTGATCGAAACTAATGAAAACATTGTTGGGGTAAAACCTAAAGGGAAAGGCCTAGCACCAAATTGCATTGGCCATCTGATCTAACTTCTGGAGGCAGTCAAAATGATCCTTAGAATTCTTCCCTACCTTATTCCTGTGCTGAGATACAGGCTGCTCCAACCTGCTGTAAAATGCTTGATTTCGAGAGTGAGCGAAACTAATGAAAACATTGTTGGGGTAAAACCTAAAGGGAAAGGCCTAGCACCAAATTGCATTGGCCATCTGATCTAACTTCTGGAGGCAGTCAAAATGAGTATTTGAATTCTTCCCTACCTTATTCCTGTGCTGAGATACAGGCTGCTCCAACCTGCTGTAAAATGCTTGATTTCGAGAGTGAGCGAAACTAATGAAAACATTGTTGGGGTAAAACCTAAAGGGAAAGACCTAGCACCAAATCCAATTTGCCATCTGATCTAACTTCTGGAGGCAGTCAAAATGAGTATTTGAATTCTTCCCTACCTTATTCCTGTGCTGAGATACAGGCTGCTCCAACCTGCTGTAAAATGCTTGATTTCGAGAGTGAGCGAAACTAATGAAAACATTGTTGGGGTAAAACCTAAAGGGAAAGACCTAGCACCAAATACAATTTGCCATCTGATCTAACTTCTGGAGGCAGTCAAAATGAGTATTTGAATTCTTCCCTACCTTATTCCTGTGCTGAGATACAGGCTGCTCCAACCTGCTGTAAAATGCTTGATTTCGAGAGTGAGCGAAACTAATGAAAACATTGTTGGGGTAAAACCTAAAGGGAAAGACCTAGCACCAAATTGCATTGGCCATCTGATCTAACTTCTGGAGGCAGTCAAAATGAGTATTTGAATTCTTCCCTACCTTATTCCTGTGCTGAGATACAGGCTGCTCCAACCTGCTGTAAAATGCTTGATTTCGAGAGTGAGCGAAACTAATGAAAACATTGTTGGGGTAAAACCTAAAGGGAAAGACCTAGCACCAAATACAATTTGCCATCTGATCTAACTTCTGGAGGCAGTCAAAATGAGTATTTGAATTCTTCCCTACCTTATTCCTGTGCTGAGATACAGGCTGCTCCAACCTGCTGTAAAATGCTTGATTTCGAGAGTGAGCGAAACTAATGAAAACATTGTTGGGGTAAAACCTAAAGGGAAAGGCCTAGCACCAAATTGCATTGGCCATCTGATCTAACTTCTGGAGGCAGTCAAAATGATCCTTAGAATTCTTCCCTACCTTATTCCTGTGCTGAGATACAGGCTGCTCCAACCTGCTGTAAAATGCTTGATTTCGAGAGTGAGCGAAACTAATGAAAACATTGTTGGGGTAAAACCTAAAGGGAAAGACCTAGCACCAAATACAATTTGCCATCTATCTAAATTCTGGAGGCAGTCAAAATGAGTATTTGAATTCTTCCCTACCTTATTCCTGTGCTGAGATACAGGCTGCTCCAACCTGCTGTAAAATGCTTGATTTCGAGAGTGAGCGAAACTAATGAAAACATTGTTGGGGTAAAACCTAAAGGGAAAGGCCTAGCATCAAAGTCCATTGGCCATCTGATCTAACTTCTGGAGGCAGGTCAAAATGAGTATTTGAATTCTTCCCTACCTTATTCCTGTGCTGAGATACAGGGCTGCTCCAACCTGCTGTAAAATGCTTGATTTCGAGAGTGAGCGAAACTAATGAAAACATTGTTGGGGTAAAACCTAAAGGGAAAGACCTAGCACCAAATACAATTTGCCATCAGATCTAAATTCTGGAGGCAGTCAAAATGAGTATTTGAATTCTTCCCTACCTTATTCCTGTGCTGAGATACAGGCTGCTCCAACCTGCTGTAAAATGCTTGATTTCGAGAGTGAGCGAAACTAATGAAAACATTGTTGGGGTAAAACCTAAAGGCAAAGGCCTAGCATCAAAGTCCATTGGCCATCTGATCTAACTTCTGGAGGCAGTCAAAATGAGTATTTGAATTCTTCCCTACCTTATTCCTGTGCTGAGATACAGGCTGCTCCAACCTGCTGTAAAATGCTTGATTTCGAGAGTGAGCGAAACTAATGAAAACATTGTTGGGGTAAAACCTAAAGGGAAAGACCTAGCACCAAATACAATCTGCCATCTGATCTAACTTCTGGAGGCAGTCAAAATGATCCTGAGAATTCTTCCCTACCTTATTCCTGTGCTGAGATACAGGCTGCTCCAACCTGCTGTAAAATGCTTGATTTCGAGAGTGAGCGAAACTAATGAAAACATTGTTGGGGTAAAACCTAAAGGGAAAGGCCTAGCACCAAATTCCATTGGCCACCTGATCTAACTTCTGGAGGCAGTCAAAATGATCCTTAGATTTCTTCCCTACCTTATTCCTGTGCTGAGATACAGGCTGCTCCAACCTGCTGTAAAATGCTTGATTTCGAGAGTGAGCGAAACTAATGAAAACATTGTTGGGGTAAAACCTAAAGGGAAAGACCTAGCACCAAATACAATTTGCCATCTGATCTAACTTCTGGAGGCAGTCAAAATGAGTATTTGAATTCTTCCCTACCTTATTCCTGTGCTGAGATACAGGCTGCTCCAACCTGCTGTAAAATGCTTGATTTCGAGAGTGAGCGAAACTAATGAAAACATTGTTGGGGTAAAACCTAAAGGGAAAGACCTAGCACCAAATACAATTTGCCATCTGATCTAACTTCTGGAGGCAGTCAAAATGAGTATTTGAATTCTTCCCTACCTTATTCCTGTGCTGAGATACAGGCTGCTCCAACCTGCTGTAAAATGCTTGATTTCGAGAGTGAGCGAAACTAATGAAAACATTGTTGGGGTAAAACCTAAAGGGAAAGACCTAGCACCAAATACAATTTGCCATCTGATCTAACTTCTGGAGGCAGTCAAAATGAGTATTTGAATTCTTCCCTACCTTATTCCTGTGCTGAGATACAGGCTGCTCCAACCTGCTGTAAAATGCTTGATTTCGAGAGTGAGCGAAACTAATGAAAACATTGTTGGGGTAAAACCTAAAGGGAAAGACCTAGCACCAAATTGCATTGGCCATCTGATCTAACTTCTGGAGGCAGTCAAAATGAGTATTTGAATTCTTCCCTACCTTATTCCTGTGCTGAGATACAGGCTGCTCCAACCTGCTGTAAAATGCTTGATTTCGAGAGTGAGCGAAACTAATGAAAACATTGTTGGGGTAAAACCTAAAGGGAAAGACCTAGCACCAAATCCAATTTGCCATCGGATCTAACTTCTGGAGGCAGTCAAAATGAGTATTTGAATTCTTCCCTACCTTATTCCTGTGCTGAGATACAGGCTGCTCCAACCTGCTGTAAAATGCTTGATTTCGAGAGTGAGCGAAACTAATGAAAACATTGTTGGGGTAAAACCTAAAGGGAAAGGCCCTAGCACCAAATTGCATTGGCCATCTGATCTAACTTCTGGAGGCAGTCAAAATGATCCTTAGAATTCTTCCCTACCTTATTCCTGTGCTGAGATACAGGCTGCTCCAACCTGCTGTAAAATGCTTGATTTCGAGAGTGAGCGAAACTAATGAAAACATTGTTGGGGTAAAACCTAAAGGGAAAGACCTAGCACCAAATACAATTTGCCATCTGATCTAAATTCTGGAGGCAGTCAAAATGAGTATTTGAATTCTTCCCTACCTTATTCCTGTGCTGAGATACAGGCTGCTCCAACCTGCTGTAAAATGCTTGATTTCGAGAGTGAGCGAAACTAATGAAAACATTGTTGGGGTAAAACCTAAAGGGAAAGACCTAGCATCAAAGTCCATTGGCCCATCTGATCTAACTTCTGGAGGCAGTCAAAATGAGTATTTGAATTCTTCCCTACCTTATTCCTGTGCTGAGATACAGGCTGCTCCAACCTGCTGTAAAATGCTTGATTTCGAGAGTGAGCGAAACTAATGAAAACATTGTTGGGGTAAAACCTAAAGGGAAAGACCTAGCACCAAATACAATTTGCCATCTGATCTAACTTCTGGAGGCAGTCAAAATGAGTATTTGAATTCTTCCCTACCTTATTCCTGTGCTGAGATACAGGCTGCTCCAACCTGCTGTAAAATGCTTGATTTCGAGAGTGAGCGAAACTAATGAAAACATTGTTGGGGTAAAACCTAAAGGAAAAGGCCTCTAGCATCAAAGTCCATTGGCCATCTGATCTAACTTCTGGAGGCAGTCAAAATGAGTATTTGAATTCTTCCCTACCTTATTCCTGTGCTGAGATACAGGCTGCTCCAACCTGCTGTAAAATGCTTGATTTCGAGAGTGAGCGAAACTAATGAAAACATTGTTGGGGTAAAACCTAAAGGGAAAGGCCTAGCACCAAATTGCATTGGCCATCTGATCTAACTTCTGGAGGCAGTCAAAATGATCCTTAGAATTCTTCCCTACCTTATTCCTGTGCTGAGATACAGGCTGCTCCAACCTGCTGTAAAAATGCTTGATTTCGAGAGTGAGCGAAACTAATGAAAACATTGTTGGGGTAAAACCTAAAGGGAAAGACCTAGCACCAAATTCCATTGGCCATCTGATCTAAATTCTGGAGGCAGTCAAAATGAGTATTTGAATTCTTCCCTACCTTATTCCTGTGCTGAGATACAGGCTGCTCCAACCTGCTGTAAAATGCTTGATTTCGAGAGTGAGCGAAACTAATGAAAACATTGTTGGGGTAAAACCTAAAGGGAAAGGCCTAGCATCAAAGTCCATTGGCCATCTGATCTAACTTCTGGAGGCAGTCAAAATGAGTATTTGAATTCTTCCCTACCTTATTCCTGTGCTGAGATACAGGCTGCTCCAACCTGCTGTAAAATGCTTGATTTCGAGAGTGAGCGAAACTAATGAAAACATTGTTGGGGTAAAACCTAAAGGGAAAGACCTAGCACCAAATACAATTTGCCATCTGATCTAAATTCTGGAGGCAGTCAAAATGAGTATTTGAATTCTTCCCTACCTTATTCCTGTGCTGAGATACAGGCTGCTCCAACCTGCTGTAAAATGCTTGATTTCGAGAGTGAGCGAAACTAATGAAAACATTGTTGGGGTAAAACCTAAAGGCAAAGGCCTAGCATCAAAGTCCATTGGCCATCTGATCTAACTTCTGGAGGCAGTCAAAATGAGTATTTGAATTCTTCCCTACCTTATTCCTGTGCTGAGATACAGGCTGCTCCAACCTGCTGTAAAATGCTTGATTTCGAGAGTGAGCGAAACTAATGAAAACATTGTTGGGGTAAAACCTAAAGGGAAAGACCTAGCACCAAATACAATCTGCCATCTGATCTAACTTCTGGAGGCAGTCAAAATGATCCTGAGAATTCTTCCCTACCTTATTCCTGTGCTGAGATACAGGCTGCTCCAACCTGCTGTAAAATGCTTGATTTCGAGAGTGAGCGAAACTAATGAAAACATTGTTGGGGTAAAACCTAAAGGGAAAGGCCTAGCACCAAATTCCATTGGCCACCTGATCTAACTTCTGGAGGCAGTCAAAATGATCCTTAGATTTCTTCCCTACCTTATTCCTGTGCTGAGATACAGGCTGCTCCAACCTGCTGTAAAATGCTTGATTTCGAGAGTGAGCGAAACTAATGAAAACATTGTTGGGGTAAAACCTAAAGGGAAAGACCTAGCACCAAATACAATTTGCCATCTGATCTAACTTCTGGAGGCAGTCAAAATGAGTATTTGAATTCTTCCCTACCTTATTCCTGTGCTGAGATACAGGCTGCTCCAACCTGCTGTAAAATGCTTGATTTCGAGAGTGAGCGAAACTAATGAAAACATTGTTGGGGTAAAACCTAAAGGGAAAGACCTAGCACCAAATACAATTTGCCATCTGATCTAACTTCTGGAGGCAGTCAAAATGAGTATTTGAATTCTTCCCTACCTTATTCCTGTGCTGAGATACAGGCTGCTCCAACCTGCTGTAAAATGCTTGATTTCGAGAGTGAGCGAAACTAATGAAAACATTGTTGGGGTAAAACCTAAAGGGAAAGACCTAGCACCAAATCCAATTTGCCATCTGATCTAACTTCTGGAGGCAGTCAAAATGAGTATTTGAATTCTTCCCTACCTTATTCCTCTGCTGAGATACAGGCTGCTCCAACCTGCTGTAAAATGCTTGATTTCGAGAGTGAGCGAAACTAATGAAAACATTGTTGGGGTAAAACCTAAAGGGAAAGACCTAGCACCAAATTGCATTGGCCATCTGATCTAACTTCTGGAGGCAGTCAAAATGAGTATTTGAATTCTTCCCTACCTTATTCCTGTGCTGAGATACAGGCTGCTCCAACCTGCTGTAAAATGCTTGATTTCGAGAGTGAGCGAAACTAATGAAAACATTGTTGGGGTAAAACCTAAAGGGAAAGACCTAGCACCAAATACAATTTGCCATCTGATCTAACTTCTGGAGGCAGTCAAAATGAGTATTTGAATTCTTCCCTACCTTATTCCTGTGCTGAGATACAGGCTGCTCCAACCTGCTGTAAAATGCTTGATTTCGAGAGTGAGCGAAACTAATGAAAACATTGTTGGGGTAAAACCTAAAGGGAAAGACCTAGCACCAAATACAATTTGCCATCTGATCTAAATTCTGGAGGCAGTCAAAATGAGTATTTGAATTCTTCCCTACCTTATTCCTGTGCTGAGATACAGGCTGCTCCAACCTGCTGTAAAATGCTTGATTTCAAGAGTGAGCGAAACTAATGAAAACATTGTTGGGGTAAAACCTAAAGGGAAAGGCCTAGCATCAAAGTCCATTGGCCATCTGATCTAACTTCTGGAGGCAGTCAAAATGAGTATTTGAATTCTTCCCTACCTTATTCCTGTGCTGAGATACAGGCTGCTCCAACCTGCTGTAAAATGCTTGATTTCGAGAGTGAGCGAAACTAATGAAAACATTGTTGGGGTAAAACCTAAAGGGAAAGACCTAGCACCAAATACAATTTGCCATCTGATCTAAATTCTGGAGGCAGTCAAAATGAGTATTTGAATTCTTCCCTACCTTATTCCTGTGCTGAGATACAGGCTGCTCCAACCTGCTGTAAAATGCTTGATTTCGAGAGTGAGCGAAACTAATGAAAACATTGTTGGGGTAAAACCTAAAGGGAAAGACCTAGCACCAAATACAATCTGCCATCTGATCTAACTTCTGGAGGCAGTCAAAATGATCCTGAGAATTCTTCCCTACCTTATTCCTGTGCTGAGATACAGGCTGCTCCAACCTGCTGTAAAATGCTTGATTTCGAGAGTGATCGAAACTAATGAAAACATTGTTGGGGTAAAACCTAAAGGGAAAGGCCTAGCACCAAATTCCATTGGCCACCTGATCTAACTTCTGGAGGCAGTCAAAATGATCCTTAGATTTCTTCCCTACCTTATTCCTGTGCTGAGATACAGGCTGCTCCAACCTGCTGTAAAATGCTTGATTTCGAGAGTGAGCGAAACTAATGAAAACATTGTTGGGGTAAAACCTAAAGGGAAAGACCTAGCACCAAATACAATTTGCCATCTGATCTAACTTCTGGAGGCAGTCAAAATGAGTATTTGAATTCTTCCCTACCTTATTCCTGTGCTGAGATACAGGCTGCTCCAACCTGCTGTAAAATGCTTGATTTCGAGAGTGAGCGAAACTAATGAAAACATTGTTGGGGTAAAACCTAAAGGGAAAGGCCTAGCACCAAATTGCATTGGCCATCTGATCTAACTTCTGGAGGCAGTCAAAATGAGTATTTGAATTCTTCCCTACCTTATTCCTGTGCTGAGATACAGGCTGCTCCAACCTGCTGTAAAATGCTTGATTTCGAGAGTGAGCGAAACTAATGAAAACATTGTTGGGGTAAAACCTAAAGGGAAAGGCCTAGCACCAAATACAATTTGCCATCTGATCTAACTTCTGGAGGCAGTCAAAATGAGTATTTGAATTCTTCCCTACCTTATTCCTGTGCTGAGATACAGGCTGCTCCAACCTGCTGTAAAATGCTTGATTTCGAGAGTGAGCGAAACTAATGAAAACATTGTTGGGGTAAAACCTAAAGGGAAAGGCCTAGCACCAAATACAATTTGCCATCTGATCTAACTTCTGGAGGCAGTCAAAATGAGTATTTGAATTCTTCCCTACCTTATTCCTGTGCTGAGATACAGGCTGCTCCAACCTGCTGTAAAATGCTTGATTTCGAGAGTGAGCGAAACTAATGAAAACATTGTTGGGGTAAAACCTAAAGGGAAAGACCTAGCACCAAATACAATTTGCCATCTGATCTAACTTCTGGAGGCAGTCAAAATGATCCTTAGAATTCTTCCCTACCTTATTCCTGTGCTGAGATACAGGCTGCTCCAACCTGCTGTAAAATGCTTGATTTCGAGAGTGAGCGAAACTAATGAAAACATTGTTGGGGTAAAACCTAAAGGGAAAGGCCTAGCACCAAATTGCATTGGCCATCTGATCTAACTTCTGGAGGCAGTCAAAATGATCCTTAGAATTCTTCCCTACCTTATTCCTGTGCTGAGATACAGGCTGCTCCAACCTGCTGTAAAATGCTTGATTTCGAGAGTGAGCGAAACTAATGAAAACATTGTTGGGGTAAAACCTAAAGCGAAAGGCCTAGCACCAAATTGCATTGGCCATCTGATCTAACTTCTGGAGGCAGTCAAAATGAGTATTTGAATTCTTCCCTACCTTATTCCTGTGCTGAGATACAGGCTGCTCCAACCTGCTGTAAAATGCTTGATTTCGAGAGTGAGCGAAACTAATGAAAACATTGTTGGGGTAAAACCTAAAGGGAAAGACCTAGCACCAAATACAATTTGCCATCTGATCTAACTTCTGGAGGCAGTCAAAATGAGTATTTGAATTCTTCCCTACCTTATTCCTCTGCTGAGATACAGGCTGCTCCAACCTGCTGTAAAATGCTTGATTTCGAGAGTGAGCGAAACTAATGAAAACATTGTTGGGGTAAAACCTAAAGGGAAAGACCTAGCACCAAATACAATTTGCCATCTGATCTAACTTCTGGAGGCAGTCAAAATGAGTATTTGAATTCTTCCCTACCTTATTCCTCTGCTGAGATACAGGCTGCTCCAACCTGCTGTAAAATGCTTGATTTCGAGAGTGAGCGAAACTAATGAAAACATTGTTGGGGTAAAACCTAAAGGGAAAGACCTAGCACCAAATACAATTTGCCATCTGATCTAAATTCTGGAGGCAGTCAAAATGAGTATTTGAATTCTTCCCTACCTTATTCCTGTGCTGAGATACAGGCTGCTCCAACCTGCTGTAAAATGCTTGATTTCGAGAGTGAGCGAAACTAATGAAAACATTGTTGGGGTAAAACCTAAAGGGAAAGGCCTAGCATCAAAGTCCATTGGCCATCTGATCTAACTTCTGGAGGCAGTCAAAATGAGTATTTGAATTCTTCCCTACCTTATTCCTGTGCTGAGATACAGGCTGCTCCAACCTGCTGTAAAATGCTTGATTTCGAGAGTGAGCGAAACTAATGAAAACATTGTTGGGGTAAAACCTAAAGGGAAAGACCTAGCACCAAATACAATTTGCCATCTGATCTAACTTCTGGAGGCAGTCAAAATGAGTATTTGAATTCTTCCCTACCTTATTCCTGTGCTGAGATACAGGCTGCTCCAACCTGCTGTAAAATGCTTGATTTCGAGAGTGAGCGAAACTAATGAAAACATTGTTGGGGGGTAAAACCTAAAGGGAAAGGCCTAGCACCAAATTGCATTGGCCATCTGATCTAACTTCTGGAGGCAGTCAAAATGAGTATTTGAATTCTTCCCTACCTTATTCCTGTGCTGAGATACAGGCTGCTCCAACCTGCTGTAAAATGCTTGATTTCGAGAGTGAGCGAAACTAATGAAAACATTGTTGGGGTAAAACCTAAAGGGAAAGACCTAGCACCAAATACAATTTGCCATCTGATCTAACTTCTGGAGGCAGTCAAAATGAGTATTTGAATTCTTCCCTACCTTATTCCTGTGCTGAGATACAGGCTGCTCCAACCTGCTGTAAAAATGCTTGATTTCGAGAGTGAGCGAAACTAATGAAAACATTGTTGGGGGTAAAACCTAAAGGGAAAGACCTAGCACCAAATACAATTTGCCATCTGATCTAACTTCTGGAGGCAGTCAAAATGAGTATTTGAATTCTTCCCTATCCTTATTCCTGTGCTGAGATACAGGCTGCTCCAACCTGCTGTAAAATGCTTGATTTCGAGAGGTGAGCGAAACTAATGAAAACATTGTTGGGGTAAAACCTAAAGGGAAATGGCCTAGCACCAAATGCAATTTGCCATCTGATCTAACTTCCTGGAGGCAGTCAATATGAGTATTTGGAATTCTTCCCTACCTTATTCCTGTGCTGAGATACAGGCTGCTCCAACCTGCTGTAAAATGCTTGATTTCGAGAGTGAGCGAAACTAATGAAAACATTGTTGGGGTAAAACCTAAAGGGAAAGACCTAGCACCAAAATTGGCATTGGCCATCTGATCTAACTTCTGGAGGCAGTCAAAATTGATCCTTAGAATTCTTCCCTACCTTATTCCTGTGCTGAGATACAGGCTGCTCCAACCTGCTGTAAAATGCTTGATTTCGAGAGTGAGCGAAACTAATGAAAACATTGTTGGGGTAAAACCTAAACGGAAAGGCCTAGCACGAAATTGCATTGGCCATCTAATTTAACTTCTGGAGGCAGTCAATAATGAGTATTTGAATTCTTCCCTACCTTATTCCTGTGCTGAGATACAGGCTGCTCCAACCTGCTGTAAAAATGCTTGATTTCGAGAGTGAGCGAAACTAATGAAAACATTGTTGGGGTAAAACCTAAAGGGAAAGGGCCTAGCATCAAAGTCCATTGGCCATCTGATCTAACTTCTGGAGGCAGTCAAAATGAGTATTTGAATTCTTCCCTACCTTATTCCTGTGCTGAGATACAGGCTGCTCCAACCTGCTGTAAAATGCTTGATTTCGAGAGTGAGCGAAACTAATGGAAACATTATTGTTGGGGTAAAAACCTAAAGGGAAAGAAGACCTAGCACCAAATGCAATTGGCCATCTGATCTAACTTCTGGAGGCAGTCAAAATGAGTATTTGAATTCTTCCCTACCTTATTCCTGTGCTGAGATACAGGCTGCTCCAACCTGCTGTAAAATGCTTGATTTCGAGAGTGAGCGAAACTGAATGAAAACATTGTTGGGGGTAAAACCTAAAGGGAAAGACCTAGCACCAAATCCAATTTGCCATCTGATCTAACTTCTGGAGGCAGTCAAAATGATCCTTAGAATTCTTCCCTACCTTATTCCTGTGCTGAGATACAGGCTGCTCCAACCTGCTGTAAAATGCTTGATTTCGAGAGTGAGCGAAACTAATGAAAACATTGTTGGGGTAAAACCTAAAGGGAAAGACCTAGCACCAAATACAATTTGCCATCTGATCTAACTTCTGGAGGCAGTCAAAATGAGTATTTGAATTCTTCCCTACCTTATTCCTGTGCTGAGATACAGGCTGCTCCAACCTGCTGTAAAAATGCTTGATTTCGAGATGAGCGAAACTAATGAAATCATTGTTGGGGGTAAAACCTAAAGGGAAAGACCTAGCACCAAATACAATTTGCCATCTGATCTAACTTCTGGAGGCAGTCAAAATGAGTATTTGAATTCTTCCCTACCTTATTCCTGTGCTGAGATACAGGCTGCTCCAACCTGCTGTAAAATGCTTGATTTCGAGAGTGAGCGAAACTAATGAAAACATTGTTGGGGTAAAACCTAAAGGGAAAGGACCTAGCACCAAATCCAATTTGCCATCGGATCTAACTTCTGGAGGCAGTCAAAATGAGTATTTGAATTCTTCCCTACCTTATTCCTGTGCTGAGATACAGGCTGCTCCAACCTGCTGTAAAATGCTTGATTTCGAGATGAGCGAAACTAATGAAAACATTGTTGGGGTAAAACCTAAAGGGAAAGACCTAGCACCAAATACAATTTGCCATCTGATCTAACTTCTGGAGGCAGGTCAAAATGATCCTTAGAATTCTTCCCTACCTTATTCCTGTGCTGAGATACAGGCTGCTCCAACCTGCTGTAAAATGCTTGATTTCGAGAGTGAGCGAAACTTAATGAAAAACATTGTTGGGGTAAAACCTAAAGGGAAAGGCCTAGCACCAAATTCCATTGGCCACCTGATCTAACTTCTGGAGGCAGTCGGAAATGATCCTTAGATTTCTTCCCTACCTTATTCCTGTGCTGAGATACAGGCTGCTCCAGCCTGCTGTAAAATGCTTGATTTCTAGAGTTATCGAAACTAATGAAAGACATTGTTGGGGGTAAAACCTAAAGGGAAAGGCCTAGCACCAAATTGCATTGGCCATCTGATCTAACTTCTGGAGGCAGTCAAAATGAGTATTTGAATTCTTCCCTACCTTATTCCTGTGCTGAGATACAGGCTGCTCCAACCTGCTGTAAAATGCCTGATTTCGAGAGTGAGCGAAACTAATTGAAAACATTGTTGGGGTAAAACCTAAAGGGAAAGACCTAGCACCAAATTGCATTGGCCATCTGATCTAACTTCTGGAGGCAGTCAAAATGAGTATTTGAATTCTTCCCTACCTTATTCCTGTGCTGAGATACAGGCTGCTCCAACCTGCTGTAAAATGCTTGAATTTCGAGGAGTGAGCGAAACTAATGAAAACATTGTTGGGGTAAAACCTAAAGGGAAAAGACCTAGCACCAAATCCAATTTGCCATCTGATCTAACTTCTGGAGGGCAGTCAAAATGATCCTTAGAATTCTTCCCTACCTTATTCCTGTGCTGAGATACAGGCTGCTCCAACCTGCTGTAAAATGCTTGATTTCGAGAGTGAGCGAAACTAATGAAAACATTGTTGGGGTAAAAACCTAAAGGGAAAGACCTAGCACCAAAATACAATTTGCCATCTGATCTAACTTCTGGAGGCAGTCAAAATGAGTATTTGAATTCTTCCCTAACTTATTCCTGTGCTGAGATACGGCCCTGCTCCAACCTGCTGTAAAATGCTTGATTTCGAGAGTGAGCGAAACTAATGAAAACATTGTTGGGGGTAAAACTAAAGGGAAAGACCTAGCACCAAATTGCATGGCCATCTGATCCTAACTTCTGGAGGCAGTCAAAATGATCCTTAGAATTCTTCCCTACATTATTCCTGTGCTGAGATACAGGCTGCTCCAACCTGCTGTAAAATGCTTGATTTCGAGATGTGAGCGAAACTAATGAAAACATTGTTGGGGTAAAACCTAAAGGGAAAGACCTAGCACCAAATTGCATTGGCCATCTGATCTAACTTCGGGAGGCAGTCAAATGATCCTTAGAATTCTTCCCTACCTTATTCCTGTGCTGAGATACAGGCTGCTCCAACCTGCTGTAAAATGCTTGATTTCGAGAGTGAGCGAAACTAATGAAAACATTGTTGGGGTAAAACCTAAACGGAAAGGCCTAGCACGAAATTGCATTGGCCATCTATTTAACTTCTGGAGGCAGTCAAAATGAGTATTTGAATTCTTCCCTACCTTATTCCTTGCTGAGATACAGGCTGCTCCAACCTGCTGTAAAATGCTTGATTTCGATGAGTGAGCGAAACTAATGAAAACATTGTTGGGGTAAAAACCTAAAGGGAAAGGCCTAGCATCAAAGTCCATTTGGCCATCTGATCTAACTTCTGGGAGGCAGTCAAAATGAGTATTTGAATTCTTCCCTACCTTATTCCTGTGCTGAGATACAGGCTGCTCCAACCTGCTGTAAAATGCTTGATTTCGAGAGTGAGCGAAACTAATGGAAACATTGTTGGGGGTAAAACCTAAAGGGAAAGACCTAGCACCAAATCCAATTTGCCATCTGATCTAACTTCTGGAGGCAGTCAAAATGAGTATTTGAATTCTTCCCTACCTTATTCCTGTGCTGAGATACAGGCTGCTCCAACCTGCTGTTAAAATGCTTGATTTCGAGAGTGAGCGAAACTAATGAAAACATTGTTGGGGTAAAAACCTAAAGGGAAAGACCTAGCACCAAATCCAATTTGCCATCTGATCTAACTTCTGGAGGCAGTCAAAATGATCCTTAGAATTCTTCCCTACCTTATTCCTGTGCTGAGATACAGGGCTGCTCCAACCTGCTGTAAAATGCTTGATTTCGAGAGTGAGCGAAACTAATGAAAACATTGTTGGGGTAAAACCTAAAGGGAAAAGACCTAGCACCAAATACAATTTGCCATCTGATCTAACTTCTGGAGGCAGTCAAAATGAGTATTTGAATTCTTCTCCCTACCTTATTCCTGTGCTGAGATACAGGCTGCTCCAACCTGCTGTAAAATGCTTGATTTCGAGATGAGCGAAACTAATGAAATCATTGTTGGGGTAAAACCTATAAGGGAAAGACCTAGCACCAAATACAATTTGCCATCTGATCTAACTTCTGGAGGCAGTCAAAATGAGTATTTGAATTCTTCCCTACCTTATTCCTGTGCTGAGATACAGGCTGCTCCAACCTGCTGTAAAATGCTTGATTTCGAGATGTGAGCGATACTAATGAAAACATTGTTGTGGTAAAACCTAAAGGGAAAAGACCTGGCACCAAATACAATTTGCCATCTGATCTAACTTCTGGAGGCAGTCAAAATGAGTATTTGAATTCTTCCCTACCTTATTCCTGTGCTGAGATACAGGCTGCTCCAACCTGCTGTAAAATGCTTGATTTCGAGATGATGAGCGAAACTAATGAATAACATTGTTGGGGGTAAAACCTAAAGGGAAAGACCTAGCACCAAATACAATTTGCCATCTGATCTAACTTCTGGAGGCAGTCAATATGATCCTTAGAATTCTTCCCTACCTTATTCCTTGTGCTGAGATACAGGCTGCTCCAACCTGCTGTAAAATGCTTGATTTCGAGAGTTGTGAGCGAAACTAATGAAAACATTGTTGGGGGTAAAACCTAAAGGGAAAGGCCTAGCACCAAATTCCATTGGCCACCTGATCTAACTTCTGGAGGCAGTCGAAATGATCCTTAGAATTCTTCCCTACCTTATTCCTGTGCTGAGATACAGGCTGCTCCAGCCTGCTGTAAAATGCTTGAATTTCTAGAGTTATCGAAACTAATGAAAACATTGTTGGGGTAAAACCTAAAGGGAAAGGCCTAGCACCAAATTGCATTGGCCATCTGATCTAACTTCTGGAGGCAGTCAAAATGAGTATTTGAATTTCTTCCCTACCTTATTCCTGTGCTGAGATACAGGCTGCTCCATCCTGCTGTAAAATGCCTGATTTCGAGAGTGAGCGAAACTAATGAAAACATTGTTGGGGTAAAACCTAAAGGGAAAGACCTAGCACCAAATACAATTTGCCATCTGATCTAACTTCTGGAGGCAGTCAAAATGAGTATTTGAATTCTTCCCTACCTTATTCCTGTGCTGAGATACAGGCTGCTCCAACCTGCTGTAAAATGCTTGATTTCGAGAGTGAGCGAAACTAATGAAAACATTGTTGGGGTAAAACCTAAAGGGAAAGACCTAGCACCAAATCCAAATTTGCCATCTGATCTAACTTCTGGAGGCAGTCAAATTGATCCTTAGAATTCTTCCCTACCTTATTCCTGTGCTGAGATACAGGCTGCTCCAACCTGCTGTAAAATGCTTGATTTCGAGAGTGAGCGAAACTAATGAAAACATTGTTGGGGTAAAACCTAAAGGGAAAGACCTAGCACCAAATACCAATTTGCCATCTGATCTAACTTCTGGAGGGCAGTCAAAATGAGTATTTGAATTCTTCCCTAACTTATTCCTGTGCTGAGATACGGCCTGCTCCAACCTGCTGTAAAATGCTTGATTTCGAGAGTGAGCGAAACTAATGAAAACATTGTTGGGGTAAAACCTAAAGGGAAAGACCTAGCACCAAATTGCATTGGCCATCTGATCTAACTTCTGGAGGCAGTCAAAATGATCCTTAGAATTCTTCCCTACATTATTCCTGTGCTGAGATACAGGCTGCTCCAACCTGCTGTAAAATGCTTGATTTCGAGAGTGAGCGAAACTAATGAAAACATTGTTGGGGTAAAACCTAAAGGGAAAGACCTAGCACCAAATACAATTTGCCATCTGATCTAACTTCTGGAGGCAGTCAAAATGAGTATTTGAATTCTTCCCTACCTTATTCCTGTGCTGAGATACAGGCTGCTCCAACCTGCTGTAAAATGCTTGATTTCGAGAGTGAGCGAAACTAATGAAAACATTGTTGGGGTAAAACCTAAAGGGAAAGGCCTAGCACCAAATACAATTTGCCATCTGATCTAACTTCTGGAGGCAGTCGAAATGATCCTTAGATTTCTTCCCTACCTTATTCCTGTGCTGAGATACAGGCTGCTCCAACCTGCTGTAAAATGCTTGATTTCGAGAGTGAGCGAAACTAATGAAAACATTGTTGGGGTAAAACCTAAAGGGAAAGACCTAGCACCAAATACAATTTGCCATCTGATCTAACTTCTGGAGGCAGTCAAAATGAGTATTTGAATTCTTCCCTACCTTATTCCTGTGCTGAGATACAGGCTGCTCCAACCTGCTGTAAAATGCTTGATTTCGAGATGAGCGAAACTAATGAAAACATTGTTGGGGTAAAACCTAAAGGGAAAGACCTAGCACCAAATCCAATTTGCCATCTGATCTAACTTCTGGAGGCAGTCAAAATGATCCTGAGAATTCTTCCCTACCTTATTCCTGTGCTGAGATACAGGCTGCTCCAACCTGCTGTAAAATGCTTGATTTCGAGAGTGAGCGAAACTAATGAAAACATTGTTGGGGGTAAAACCTAAAGGGAAAGGCCTAGCACCAAATTGCATTGGCCATCAGATCTAACTCTGGAGGCAGTCAAAATGATCCTTAGAATTCTTCCCTACCTTATTCCTGTGCTGAGATACAGGCTGCTCCAACCTGCTGTAAAATGCTTGATTTCGAGAGTGAGCGAAACTAATGAAAACATTGTTGGGGTAAAACCTAAAGGGAAAGCCCTAGCACCAAATGCAATTTGCCATCTGATCTAACTTCTGGAGGCAGTCAAAATGATCCTTAGAATTCTTCCCTACCTTATTCCTGTGCTGAGATACAGGCTGCTCCAACCTGCTGTAAAATGCTTGATTTCGAGAGTGATCGCAACTAATGAAAACATTGTTGGGGTAAAACCTAAAGGGAAAGGCCTAGCACCAAATACAATTTGCCATCTGATCTAACTTCTGGAGGCAGTCAAAATGAGTATTTGAATTCTTCCCTACCTTATTCCTGTGCTGAGATACAGGCTGCTCCAACCTGCTGTAAAATGCTTGATTTCGAGAGTGAGCGAAACTAATGAAAACATTGTTGGGGTAAAACCTAAAGGGAAAGGCCTAGCACCAAATTGCATTGGCCATCTGATCTAACTTCTGGAGGCAGTCAAAATGATCCTGAGAATTCTTCCCTACCTTATTCCTGTGCTGAGATACAGGCTGCTCCAACCTGCTGTAAAATGCTTGATTTCGAGAGTGAGCGAAACTAATGAAAACATTGTTGGGGTAAAACCTAAAGGGAAAGGCCTAGCACCAAATTCCATTGGCCACCTGATCTAACTTCTGGAGGCAGTCAAAATGATCCTTAGATTTCTTCCCTACCTTATTCCTGTGCTGAGATACAGGCTGCTCCAACCTGCTGTAAAATGCTTGATTTCGAGAGTGATCGCAACTAATGAAAACATTGTTGGGGTAAAACCTAAAGGGAAAGACCTAGCACCAAATACAATTTGCCATCTGATCTAACTTCTGGAGGCAGTCAAAATGAGTATTTGAATTCTTCCCTACCTTATTCCTGTGCTGAGATACAGGCTGCTCCAACCTGCTGTAAAATGCTTGATTTCGAGAGTGAGCGAAACTAATGAAAACATTGTTGGGGTAAAACCTAAAGGGAAAGACCTAGCACCAAATACAATTTGCCATCTGATCTAACTTCTGGAGGCAGTCAAAATGAGTATTTGAATTCTTCCCTACCTTATACCTGTGCTGAGATACAGGCTGCTCCAACCTGCTGTAAAATGTTTGATTTCGAGAGTGAGCGAAACTAATGAAAACATTGTTGGGGTAAAACCTAAAGGGAAAGGCCTAGCACCAAATTGCACTGGCCATCTGATCTAACTTCTGGAGGCAGTCAAAATGAGTATTTGAATTCTTCCCTACCTTATTCCTGTGCTGAGATACAGGCTGCTCCAACCTGCTGTAAAATGCTTGATTTCGAGAGTGAGCGAAACTAATGAAAACATTGTTGGGGTAAAACCTAAAGGGAAAGGCCTAGCACCAAATTGCATTGGCCATCTGATTTAACTTCTGAAGGCAGTCAAAATGAGTATTTGAATTCTTCCCTACCTTATTCCTGTGCTGAGATACAGGCTGCTCCAACCTGCTGTAAAATGCTTGATTTCGAGATGAGCGAAACTAATGAAAACATTGTTGGGGTAAAACCTAAAGGGAAAGACCTAGCACCAAATACAATTTGCCATCTGATCTAACTTCTGGAGGCAGTCAAAATGATCCTGAGAATTCTTCCCTACCTTATTCCTGTGCTGAGATACAGGCTGCTCCAACCTGCTGTAAAATGCTTGATTTCGAGAGTGAGCGAAACTAATGAAAACATTGTTGGGGTAAAACCTAAAGGGAAAGACCTAGCACCAAATACAATTTGCCATCTGATCTAACTTCTGGAGGCAGTCAAAATGAGTATTTGAATTCTTCCCTACCTTATTCCTGTGCTGAGATACAGGCTGCTCCAACCTGCTGTAAAATGCTTGATTTCGAGAGTGAGCGAAACTAATGAAAACATTGTTGGGGTAAAACCTAAAGGGAAAGGCCTAGCACCAAATACAATTTGCCATCTGATCTAACTTCTGGAGGCAGTCGAAATGATCCTTAGATTTCTTCCCTACCTTATTCCTGTGCTGAGATACAGGCTGCTCCAACCTGCTGTAAAATGCTTGATTTCGAGAGTGAGCGAAACTAATGAAAACATTGTTGGGGTAAAACCTAAAGGGAAAGACCTAGCACCAAATACAATTTGCCATCTGATCTAACTTCTGGAGGCAGTCAAAATGAGTATTTGAATTCTTCCCTACCTTATTCCTGTGCTGAGATACAGGCTGCTCCAACCTGCTGTAAAATGCTTGATTTCGAGATGAGCGAAACTAATGAAAACATTGTTGGGGTAAAACCTAAAGGGAAAGACCTAGCACCAAATCCAATTTGCCATCTGATCTAACTTCTGGAGGCAGTCAAAATGATCCTGAGAATTCTTCCCTACCTTATTCCTGTGCTGAGATACAGGCTGCTCCAACCTGCTGTAAAATGCTTGATTTCGAGAGTGAGCGAAACTAATGAAAACATTGTTGGGGTAAAACCTAAAGGGAAAGGCCTAGCACCAAATTCCATTGGCCACCTGATCTAACTTCTGGAGGCAGTCGAAATGATCATAGATTTCTTCCCTACCTTATTCCTGTGCTGAGATACAGGCTGCTCCAACCTGCTGTAAAATGCTTGATTTCGAGAGTGAGCGAAACTAATGAAAACATTGTTGGGGTAAAACCTAAAGGGAAAGACCTAGCACCAGATTGCATTGGCCATCTGATCTAACTTCTGGAGGCAGTCAAAATGATCCTTAGAATTCTTCCCTACCTTATTCCTGTGCTGAGATACAGGCTGCTCCAACCTGCTGTAAAATGCTTGATTTCGAGAGTGAGCGAAACTAATGAAAACATTGTTGGGGTAAAACCTAAAGGGAAAGGCCTAGCACCAAATACAATTTGCCATCTGATCTAACTTCTGGAGGCAGTCAAAATGATCCTTAGATTTCTTCCCTACCTTATTCCTGTGCTGAGATACAGGCTGCTCCAACCTGCTGTAAAATGCTTGATTTCGAGAGTGAGCGAAACTAATGAAAACATTGTTGGGGTAAAACCTAAAGGGAAAGACCTAGCACCAAATACAATTTGCCATCTGATCTAACTTCTGGAGGCAGTCAAAATGAGTATTTGAATTCTTCCCTACCTTATTCCTGTGCTGAGATACAGGCTGCTCCAACCTGCTGTAAAATGCTTGATTTCGAGATGAGCGAAACTAATGAAAACATTGTTGGGGTAAAACCTAAAGGGAAAGACCTAGCACCAAATACAATTTGCCATCTGATCTAACTTCTGGAGGCAGTCAAAATGATCCTGAGAATTCTTCCCTACCTTATTCCTGTGCTGAGATACAGGCTGCTCCAACCTGCTGTAAAATGCTTGATTTCGAGAGTGAGCGAAACTAATGAAAACATTGTTGGGGTAAAACCTAAAGGGAAAGACCTAGCACCAAATTCCATTGGCCACCTGATTTAACTTCTGGAGGCAGTCGAAATGATCCGTAGATTTCTTCCCTACCTTATTCCTGTGCTGAGATACAGGCTGCTCCAACCTGCTGTAAAATGCTTGATTTCGAGAGTGAGCGAAACTAATGAAAACATTGTTGGGGTAAAACCTAAAGGGAAAGACCTAGCACCAAATACAATTTGCCATCTGATCTAACTTCTGGAGGCAGTCAAAATGAGTATTTGAATTCTTCCCTACCTTATTCCTGTGCTGAGATACGGGCTGCTCCAACCTGCTGTAAAATGCTTGATTTCGAGAGTGAGCGAAACTAATGAAAACATTGTTGGGGTAAAACCTAAAGGGAAAGACCTAGCACCAAATTTCATTGGCCATCTGATCTAACTTCTGGAGGCAGTCAAAATGAGTATTTGAATTCTTCCCTACCTTATTCCTGTGCTGAGATACAGGCTGCTCCAACCTGCTGTAAAATGCTTGATTTCGAGAGTGAGCGAAACTAATGAAAACATTGTTGGGGTAAAACCTAAAGGGAAAGGCCTAGCACCAAATTGCATTGGCCATCAGATCTAACTTCTGGAGGCAGTCAAAATGATCCTTAGAATTCTTCCCTACCTTATTCCTGTGCTGAGATACAGGCTGCTCCAACCTGCTGTAAAATGCTTGATTTCGAGAGTGAGCGAAACTAATGAAAACATTGTTGGGGTAAAACCTAAAGGGAAAGACCTAGCACCAAATACAATTTGCCATCTGATCTAACTTCTGGAGGCAGTCAAAATGAGTATTTGAATTCTTCCCTACCTTATTCCTGTGCTGAGATACAGGCTGCTCCAACCTGCTGTAAAATGCTTGATTTCGAGAGTGAGCGAAACTAATGAAAACATTGTTGGGGTAAAACCTAAAGGGAAAGACCTAGCACCAAATGCAATTTGCCATCTGATCTAACTTCTGGAGGCAGTCAAAATGATCCTTAGAATTCTTCCCTACCTTATTCCTGTGCTGAGATACAGGCTGCTCCAACCTGCTGTAAAATGCTTGATTTCGAGAGTGATCGCAACTAATGAAAACATTGTTGGGGTAAAACCTAAAGGGAAAGACCTAGCACCAAATACAATTTGCCATCTGATCTAACTTCTGGAGGCAGTCAAAATGAGTATTTGAATTCTTCCCTACCTTATTCCTGTGCTGAGATACAGGCTGCTCCAACCTGCTGTAAAATGCTTGATTTCGAGAGTGATCGAAACTAATGAAAACATTGTTGGGGTAAAACCTAAAGGGAAAGGCCTAGCACCAAATTGCATTGGCCATCTGATCTAACTTCTGGAGGCAGTCAAACTGATCCTGAGAATTCTTCCCTACCTTATTCCTGTGCTGAGATACAGGCTGCTCCAACCTGCTGTAAAATGCTTGATTTCGAGAGTGAGCGAAACTAATGAAAACATTGTTGGGGAAAAACCTAAAGGGAAAGACCTAGCACCAAATTCCAATGGCCACCTGATCTAACTTCTGGAGGCAGTCAAAATGATCCTTAGATTTCTTCCCTACCTTATTCCTGTGCTGAGATACAGGCTGCTCCAACCTGCTGTAAAATGCTTGATTTCGAGAGTGAGCGAAACTAATGAAAACATTGTTGGGGTAAAACCTAAAGGGAAAGACCTAGCACCAAATACAATTTGCCATCTGATCTAACTTCTGGAGGCAGTCAAAATGAGTATTTGAATTCTTCCCTACCTTATTCCTGTGCTGAGATACAGGCTGCTCCAACCTGCTGTAAAATGCTTGATTTCGAGAGTGAGCGAAACTAATGAAAACATTGTTGGGGTAAAATCTAAAGGGAAAGGCCTAGCACCAAATTGCATTGGCCATCTGATCTAACTTCTGGAGGCAGTCAAAATGATCCTTAGAATTCTTCCCTACCTTATTCCTGTGCTGAGATACAGGCTGCTCCAACCTGCTGTAAAATGCTTGATTTCGAGAGTGAGCGAAACTAATGAAAACATTGTTGGGGTAAAACCTAAAGGGAAAGACCTAGCACCAAATACAATTTGCCATCTGATCTAACTTCTGGAGGCAGTCAAAATGAGTATTTGAATTCTTCCCTACCTTATTCCTGTGCTGAGATACAGGCTGCTCCAACCTGCTGTAAAATGCTTGATTTCGAGAGTGAGCGAAACTAATGAAAACATTGTTGGGGTAAAACCTAAAGGGAAAGACCTAGCACCAAATGCAATTTGCCATCTGATCTAACTTCTGGAGGCAGTCAAAATGATCCTTAGAATTCTTCCCTACCTTATTCCTGTGCTGAGATACAGGCTGCTCCAACCTGCTGTAAAATGCTTGATTTCGAGAGTGATCGCAACTAATGAAAACATTGTTGGGGTAAAACCTAAAGGGAAAGACCTAGCACCAAATCCAATTTGCCATCTGATCTAACTTCTGGAGGCAGTCAAAATGAGTATTTGAATTCTTCCCTACCTTATTCCTGTGCTGAGATACAGGCTGCTCCAACCTGCTGTAAAATGCTTGATTTCGAGAGTGAGCGAAACTAATGAAAACATTGTTGGGGTAAAACCTAAAGGGAAAGACCTAGCACCAAATCCAATTTGCCATCTGATCTAACTTCTGGAGGCAGTCAAAATGATCCTTAGAATTCTTCCCTACCTTATTCCTGTGCTGAGATACAGGCTGCTCCAACCTGCTGTAAAATGCTTGATTTCGAGAGTGAGCGAAACTAATGAAAACATTGTTGGGGTAAAACCTAAAGGGAAAGACCTAGCACCAAATCCAATTTGCCATCTGATCTAACTTCTGGAGGCAGTCAAAATGAGTATTTGAATTCTTCCCTACCTTATTCCTGTGCGGAGATACAGGCTGCTCCAACCTGCTGTAAAATGCTTGATTTCGAGAGTGAGCGAAACTAATGAAAACATTGTTGGGGTAAAACCTAAAGGGAAAGACCTAGCACCAAATCCAATTTGCCATCTGATCTAACTTCTGGAGGCAGTCAAAATGATCCTTAGAATTCTTCCCTACCTTATTCCTGTGCTGAGATACAGGCTGCTCCAACCTGCTGTAAAATGCTTGATTTCGAGAGTGAGCGAAACTAATGAAAACATTGTTGGGGTAAAACCTAAAGGGAAAGGCCTAGCACCAAATTGCATTGGCCATCTGATCTAACTTCTGGAGGCAGTCAAAATGAGTATTTGAATTCTTCCCTACCTTATTCCTGTGCTGAGATACAGGCTGCTCCAACCTGCTGTAAAATGCTTGATTTCGAGAGTGAGCGAAACTAATGAAAACATTGTTGGGGTAAAACCTAAAGGGAAAGACCTAGCACCAAATACAATTTGCCATCTGATCTAACTTCTGGAGGCAGTCAAAATGAGTATTTGAATTCTTCCCTACCTTATTCCTGTGCTGAGATACAGGCTGCTCCAACCTGCTGTAAAATGCTTGATTTCGAGAGTGAGCGAAACTAATGAAATCATTGTTGGGGTAAAACCTAAAGGGAAAGGCCTAGCACCAAATACAATTTGCCATGTGATCTAACTTCTGGAGGCAGTCAAAATGATCCTTAGAATTCTTCCCTACCTTATTCCTGTGCTGAGATACAGGCTGCTCCAACCTGCTGTAAAATGCTTGATTTCGAGAGTGAGCGAAACTAATGAAAACATTGTTGGGGTAAAACCTAAAGGGAAAGGCCTAGCACCAAATTGCATTGGCCATCTGATCTAACTTCTGGAGGCAGTCAAAATGATCCTGAGAATTCTTCCCTACCTTATTCCTGTGCTGAGATACAGGCTGCTCCAACCTGCTGTAAAATGCTTGATTTCGAGAGTGAGCGAAACTAATGAAAACGTTGTTGGGGTAAAACCTAAAGGGAAAGGCCTAGCACCAAATTCCATTGGCCACCTGATCTAACTTCTGGAGGCAGTCAAAATGATCCTTAGATTTCTTCCCTACCTTATTCCTGTGCTGAGATACAGGCTGCTCCAACCTGCTGTAAAATGCTTGATTTCGAGAGTGAGCGAAACTAATGAAAACATTGTTGGGGTAAAACCTAAAGGGAAAGACCTAGCACCAAATTGCATTGGCCATCTGATCTAACTTCTGGAGGCAGTCAAAATGATCCTTAGAATTCTTCCCTACCTTATTCCTGTGCTGAGATACAGGCTGCTCCAATCTGCTGTAAAATGCTTGATTTCGAGAGTGAGCGAAACTAATGAAAACATTGTTGGGGTAAAACCTAAAGGGAAAGACCTAGCACCAAATACAATTTGCCATCTGATCTAACTTCTGGAGGCAGTCAAAATGAGTATTTGAATTCTTCCCTACCTTATTCCTGTGCTGAGATACAGGCTGCTCCAACCTGCTGTAAAATGCTTGATTTCGAGAGTGAGCGAAACTAATGAAAACATTGTTGGGGTAAAACCTAAAGGGAAAGGCCTAGCACCAAATTGCATTGGCCATCTGATCTAACTTCTGGAGGCAGTCAAAATGAGTATTTGAATTCTTCCCTACCTTATTCCTGTGCTGAGATACAGGCTGCTCCAACCTGCTGTAAAATGCTTGATTTCGAGAGTGAGCGAAACTAATGAAAACATTGTTGGGGTAAAACCTAAAGGGAAAGGCCTAGCACCAAATTGCATTGGCCATCTGATCTAACTTCTGGAGGCAGTCAAAATGATCCTTAGAATTCTTCCCTACCTTATTCCTGTGCTGAGATACAGGCTGCTCCAACCTGCTGTAAAATGCTTGATTTCGAGAGTGAGCGAAACTAATGAAAACATTGTTGGGGTAAAACCTAAAGGGAAAGACCTAGCACCAAATCCAATTTGCCATCTGATCTAACTTCTGGAGGCAGTCAAAATGAGTATTTGAATTCTTCCCTACTTTATTCCTGTGCTGAGATACAGGCTGCTCCAACCTGCTGTAAAATGCTTGATTTTGAGAGTGAGCGAAACTAATGAAAACATTGTTGGGGTAAAACCTAAAGGGAAAGACCTAGCACCAAATGCAATTGGCCATCTGATCTAACTTCTGGAGGCAGTCAAAATGATCCTTAGAATTCTTCCCTACCTTATTCCTGTGCTGAGATACAGGCTGCTCCAACCTGCTGTAAAATGCTTGATTTCGAGAGTGATCGCAACTAATGAAAACATTGTTGGGGTAAAACCTAAAGGGAAAGACCTAGCACCAAATTCCATTGGCCACCTGATCTAACTTCTGGAGGCAGTCGAAATGATCCGTAGATTTCTTCCCTACCTTATTCCTGTGCTGAGATACAGGCTGCTCCAACCTGCTGTAAAATGCTTGATTTCGAGAGTGATCGAAACTAATGAAAACATTGTTGGGGTAAAACCTAAAGGGAAAGACCTAGCACCAAATACAATTTGCCATCTGATCTAACTTCTGGAGGCAGTCAAAATGAGTATTTGAATTCTTCCCTACCTTATTCCTGTGCTGAGATACGGGCTGCTCCAACCTGCTGTAAAATGCTTGATTTCGAGAGTGAGCGAAACTAATGAAAACATTGTTGGGGTAAAACCTAAAGGGAAAGACCTAGCACCAAATTTCATTGGCCATCTGATCTAACTTCTGGAGGCAGTCAAAATGAGTATTTGAATTCTTCCCTACCTTATTCCTGTGCTGAGATACAGGCTGCTCCAACCTGCTGTAAAATGCTTGATTTCGAGAGTGAGCGAAACTAATGAAAACATTGTTGGGGTAAAACCTAAAGGGAAAGGCCTAGCACCAAATTGCATTGGCCATCAGATCTAACTTCTGGAGGCAGTCAAAATGATCCTTAGAATTCTTCCCTACCTTATTCCTGTGCTGAGATACAGGCTGCTCCAACCTGCTGTAAAATGCTTGATTTCGAGAGTGAGCGAAACTAATGAAAACATTGTTGGGGTAAAACCTAAAGGGAAAGACCTAGCACCAAATACAATTTGCCATCTGATCTAACTTCTGGAGGCAGTCAAAATGATCCTTAGAATTCTTCCCTACCTTATTCCTGTGCTGAGATACAGGCTGCTCCAACCTGCTGTAAAATGCTTGATTTCGAGAGTGAGCGAAACTAATGAAAACATTGTTGGGGTAAAACCTAAAGGGAAAGGCCTAGCACCAAATACAATTTGCCATCTGATCTAACTTCTGGAGGCAGTCGAAATGATCCTTAGATTTCTTCCCTACCTTATTCCTGTGCTGAGATACAGGCTGCTCCAACCTGCTGTAAAATGCTTGATTTCGAGAGTGAGCGAAACTAATGAAAACATTGTTGGGGTAAAACCTAAAGGGAAAGACCTAGCACCAAATACAATTTGCCATCTGATCTAACTTCTGGAGGCAGTCAAAATGAGTATTTGAATTCTTCCCTACCTTATTCCTGTGCTGAGTTACAGGCTGCTCCAACCTGCTGTAAAATGCTTGATTTCGAAATGAGCGAAACTAATGAAAACATTGTTGGGGTAAAACCTAAAGGGAAAGACCTAGCACCAAATACAATTTGCCATCTGATCTAACTTCTGGAGGCAGTCAAAATGATCCTGAGAATTCTTCCCTACCTTATTCCTGTGCTGAGATACAGGCTGCTCCAACCTGCTGTAAAATGCTTGATTTCGAGAGTGAGCGAAACTAATGAAAACATTGTTGGGGTAAAACCTAAAGGGAAAGACCTAGCACCAAATTCCATTGGCCACCTGATCTAACTTCTGGAGGCAGTCGAAATGATCCGTAGATTTCTTCCCTACCTTATTCCTGTGCTGAGATACAGGCTGCTCCAACCTGCTGTAAAATGCTTGATTTCGAGAGTGATCGAAACTAATGAAAACATTGTTGGGGTAAAACCTAAAGGGAAAGACCTAGCACCAAATACAATTTGCCATCTGATCTAACTTCTGGAGGCAGTCAAAATGAGTATTTGAATTCTTCCCTACCTTATTCCTGTGCTGAGATACGGGCTGCTCCAACCTGCTGTAAAATGCTTGATTTCGAGAGTGAGCGAAACTAATGAAAACATTGTTGGGGTAAAACCTAAAGGGAAAGACCTAGCACCAAATTTCATTGGCCATCTGATCTAACTTCTGGAGGCAGTCAAAATGAGTATTTGAATTCTTCCCTACCTTATTCCTGTGCTGAGATACAGGCTGCTCCAACCTGCTGTAAAATGCTTGATTTCGAGAGTGAGCGAAACTAATGAAAACATTGTTGGGGTAAAACCTAAAGGGAAAGGCCTAGCACCAAATTGCATCGGCCATCAGATCTAACTTCTGGAGGCAGTCAAAATGATCCTTAGAATTCTTCCCTACCTTATTCCTGTGCTGAGATACAGGCTGCTCCAACCTGCTGTAAAATGCTTGATTTCGAGAGTGAGCGAAACTAATGAAAACATTGTTGGGGTAAAACCTAAAGGGAAAGACCTAGCACCAAATTGCATTGGCCATCTGATCTAACTTCTGGAGGCAGTCAAAATGAGTATTTGAATTCTTCCCTACCTTATTCCTGTGCTGAGATACAGGCTGCTCCAACCTGCTGTAAAATGCTTGATTTCGAGAGTGAGCGAAACTAATGAAAACATTGTTGGGGTAAAACCTAAAGGGAAAGACCTAGCACCAAATGCAATTTGCCATCTGATCTAACTTCTGGAGGCAGTCAAAATGATCCTTAGAATTCTTCCCTACCTTATTCCTGTGCTGAGATACAGGCTGCTCCAACCTGCTGTAAAATGCTTGATTTCGAGAGTGATCGCAACTAATGAAAACATTGTTGGGGTAAAACCTAAAGGGAAAGACCTAGCACCAAATACAATTTGCCATCTGATCTAACTTCTGGAGGCAGTCAAAATGAGTATTTGAATTCTTCCCTACCTTATTCCTGTGCTGAGATACAGGCTGCTCCAACCTGCTGTAAAATGCTTGATTTCGAGAGTGATCGAAACTAATGAAAACATTGTTGGGGTAAAACCTAAAGGGAAAGGCCTAGCACCAAATTGCATTGGCCATCTGATCTAACTTCTGGAGGCAGTCAAAATGATCCTGAGAATTCTTCCCTACCTTATTCCTGTGCTGAGATACAGGCTGCTCCAACCTGCTGTAAAATGCTTGATTTCGAGAGTGAGCGAAACTAATGAAAACATTGTTGGGGTAAAACCTAAATGGAAAGGCCTAGCACCAAATTCCATTGGCCACCTGATCTAACTTCTGGAGGCAGTCAAAATGATCCTTAGATTTCTTCCCTACCTTATTCCTGTGCTGAGATACAGGCTGCTCCAACCTGCTGTAAAATGCTTGATTTCGAGAGTGAGCGAAACTAATGAAAACATTGTTGGGGTAAAACCTAAAGGGAAAGACCTAGCACCAAATCCAATTTGCCATCTGATCTAACTTCTGGAGGCAGTCAAAATGATCCTTAGAATTCTTCCCTACCTTATTCCTGTGCTGAGATACAGGCTGCTCCAACCTGCTGTAAAATGCTTGATTTCGAGAGTGAGCGAAACTAATGAAAACATTGTTGGGGTAAAACCTAAAGGGAAAGGCCTAGCACCAAATTGCATTGGCCATCTGATCTAACTTCTGGAGGCAGTCAAAATGAGTATTTGAATTCTTCCCTACCTTATTCCTGTGCTGAGATACAGGCTGCTCCAACCTGCTGTAAAATGCTTGATTTCGAGAGTGAGCGAAACTAATGAAAACATTGTTGGGGTAAAACCTAAAGGGAAAGACCTAGCACCAAATCCAATTTGCCATCTGATCTAACTTCTGGAGGCAGTCAAAATGAGTATTTGAATTCTTCCCTACCTTATTCCTGTGCTGAGATACAGGCTGCTCCAACCTGCTGTAAAATGCTTGATTTCGAGAGTGAGCGAAACTAATGAAATCATTGTTGGGGTAAAACCTAAAGGGAAAGGCCTAGCACCAAATACAATTTGCCATGTGATCTAACTTCTGGAGGCAGTCAAAATGAGTATTTGAATTCTTCCCTACCTTATTCCTGTGCTGAGATACAGGCTGCTCCAACCTGCTGTAAAATGCTTGATTTCGAGAGTGATCGAAACTAATGAAAACATTGTTGGGGTAAAACCTAAAGGGAAAGACCTAGCACCAAATCCAATTTGCCATCTGATCTAACTTCTGGAGGCAGTCAAAATGAGTATTTGAATTCTTCCCTACCTTATTCCTGTGCTGAGATACAGGCTGCTCCAACCTGCTGTAAAATGCTTGATTTCGAGAGTGAGCGAAACTAATGAAAACATTGTTGGGGTAAAACCTAAAGGGAAAGACCTAGCACCAAATTGCATTGGCCATCTGATCTAACTTCTGGAGGCAGTCAAAATGAGTATTTGAATTCTTCCCTACCTTATTCCTGTGCTGAGATACAGGCTGCTCCAATCTGCTGTAAAATGCTTGATTTCGAGAGTGAGCGAAACTAATGAAAACATTGTTGGGGTAAAACCTAAAGGGAAAGACCTAGCACCAAATACAATTTGCCATCTGATCTAACTTCTGGAGGCAGTCAAAATGAGTATTTGAATTCTTCCCTACCTTATTCCTGTGCTGAGATACAGGCTGCTCCAACCTGCTGTAAAATGCTTGATTTCGAGAGTGAGCGAAACTAATGAAAACATTGTTGGGGTAAAACCTAAAGGGAAAGGCCTAGCACCAAATTGCATTGGCCATCTGATCTAACTTCTGGAGGCAGTCAAAATGAGTATTTGAATTCTTCCCTACCTTATTCCTGTGCTGAGATACAGGCTGCTCCAACCTGCTGTAAAATGCTTGATTTCGAGAGTGAGCGAAACTAATGAAAACATTGTTGGGGTAAAACCTAAAGGGAAAGGCCTAGCACCAAATTGCATTGGCCATCTGATCTAACTTCTGGAGGCAGTCAAAATGATCCTTAGAATTCTTCCCTACCTTATTCCTGTGCTGAGATACAGGCTGCTCCAACCTGCTGTAAAATGCTTGATTTCGAGAGTGAGCGAAACTAATGAAAACATTGTTGGGGTAAAACCTAAAGGGAAAGACCTAGCACCAAATCCAATTTGCCATCTGATCTAACTTCTGGAGGCAGTCAAAATGAGTATTTGAATTCTTCCCTACTTTATTCCTGTGCTGAGATACAGGCTGCTCCAACCTGCTGTAAAATGCTTGATTTCGAGAGTGATCGAAACTAATGAAAACATTGTTGGGGTAAAACCTAAAGGGAAAGACCTAGCACCAAATGCAATTGGCCATCTGATCTAACTTCTGGAGGCAGTCAAAATGATCCTTAGAATTCTTCCCTACCTTATTCCTGTGCTGAGATACAGGCTGCTCCAACCTGCTGTAAAATGCTTGATTTCGAGAGTGATCGCAACTAATGAAAACATTGTTGGGGTAAAACCTAAAGGGAAAGACCTAGCACCAAATACAATTTGCCATCTGATCTAACTTCTGGAGGCAGTCAAAATGAGTATTTGAATTCTTCCCTACCTTATTCCTGTGCTGAGATACAGGCTGCTCCAACCTGCTGTAAAATGCTTGATTTCGAGAGTGAGCGAAACTAATGAAAACATTGTTGGGGTAAAACCTAAAGGGAAAGACCTAGCACCAAATCCAATTTGCCATCTGATCTAACTTCTGGAGGCAGTCAAAATGATCCTTAGAATTCTTCCCTACCTTATTCCTGTGCTGAGATACAGGCTGCTCCAACCTGCTGTAAAATGCTTGATTTCGAGAGTGATCGCAACTAATGAAAACATTGTTGGGGTAAAACCTAAAGGGAAAGACCTAGCACCAAATAAAATTTGCCATCTGATCTAACTTCTGGAGGCAGTCAAAATGAGTATTTGAATTCTTCCCTACCTTATTCCTGTGCTGAGATACAGGCTGCTCCAACCTGCTGTAAAATGCTTGATTTCGAGAGTGAGCGAAACTAATGAAAACATTGTTGGGGTAAAACCTAAAGGGAAAGGCCTAGCACCAAATACAATTTGCCATCTGATCTAACTTCTGGAGGCAGTCGAAATGATCCTTAGATTTCTTCCCTACCTTATTCCTGTGCTGAGATACAGGCTGCTCCAACCTGCTGTAAAATGCTTGATTTCGAGAGTGAGCGAAACTAATGAAAACATTGTTGGGGTAAAACCTAAAGGGAAAGACCTAGCACCAAATACAATTTGCCATCTGATCTAACTTCTGGAGGCAGTCAAAATGAGTATTTGAATTCTTCCCTACCTTATTCCTGTGCTGAGATACAGGCTGCTCCAACCTGCTGTAAAATGCTTGATTTCGAGATGAGCGAAACTAATGAAAACATTGTTGGGGTAAAACCTAAAGGGAAAGACCTAGCACCAAATACAATTTGCCATCTGATCTAACTTCTGGAGGCAGTCAAAATGATCCTGAGAATTCTTCCCTACCTTATTCCTGTGCTGAGATACAGGCTGCTCCAACCTGCTGTAAAATGCTTGATTTCGAGAGTGAGCGAAACTAATGAAAACATTGTTGGGGTAAAACCTAAAGGGAAAGACCTAGCACCAAATTCCATTGGCCACCTGATCTAACTTCTGGAGGCAGTCGAAATGATCCGTAGATTTCTTCCCTACCTTATTCCTGTGCTGAGATACAGGCTGCTCCAACCTGCTGTAAAATGCTTGATTTCGAGAGTGAGCGAAACTAATGAAAACATTGTTGGGGTAAAACCTAAAGGGAAAGACCTAGCACCAAATACAATTTGCCATCTGATCTAACTTCTGGAGGCAGTCAAAATGAGTATTTGAATTCTTCCCTACCTTATTCCTGTGCTGAGATACGGGCTGCTCCAACCTGCTGTAAAATGCTTGATTTCGAGAGTGAGCGAAACTAATGAAAACATTGTTGGGGTAAAACCTAAAGGGAAAGACCTAGCACCAAATTTCATTGGCCATCTGATCTAACTTCTGGAGGCAGTCAAAATGAGTATTTGAATTCTTCCCTACCTTATTCCTGTGCTGAGATACAGGCTGCTCCAACCTGCTGTAAAATGCTTGATTTCGAGAGTGAGCGAAACTAATGAAAACATTGTTGGGGTAAAACCTAAAGGGAAAGGCCTAGCACCAAATTGCATCGGCCATCAGATCTAACTTCTGGAGGCAGTCAAAATGATCCTTAGAATTCTTCCCTACCTTATTCCTGTGCTGAGATACAGGCTGCTCCAACCTGCTGTAAAATGCTTGATTTCGAGAGTGAGCGAAACTAATGAAAACATTGTTGGGGTAAAACCTAAAGGGAAAGACCTAGCACCAAATACAATTTGCCATCTGATCTAACTTCTGGAGGCAGTCAAAATGAGTATTTGAATTCTTCCCTACCTTATTCCTGTGCTGAGATACAGGCTGCTCCAACCTGCTGTAAAATGCTTGATTTCGAGAGTGAGCGAAACTAATGAAAACATTGTTGGGGTAAAACCTAAAGGGAAAGACCTAGCACCAAATAAAATTTGCCATCTGATCTAACTTCTGGAGGCAGTCAAAATGATCCTTAGAATTCTTCCCTACCTTATTCCTGTGCTGAGATACAGGCTGCTCCAACCTGCTGTAAAATGCTTGATTTCGAGAGTGAGCGAAACTAATGAAAACATTGTTGGGGTAAAACCTAAAGGGAAAGGCCTAGCACCAAATTGCATTGGCCATCTGATCTAACTTCTGGAGGCAGTCAAAATGATCCTGAGAATTCTTCCCTACCTTATTCCTGTGCTGAGATACAGGCTGCTCCAACCTGCTGTAAAATGCTTGATTTCGAGAGTGAGCGAAACTAATGAAAACATTGTTGGGGTAAAACCTAAAGGGAAAGGCCTAGCACCAAATTCCATTGGCCACCTGATCTAACTTCTGGAGGCAGTCAAAATGATCCTTAGATTTCTTCCCTACCTTATTCCTGTGCTGAGATACAGGCTGCTCCAACCTGCTGTAAAATGCTTGATTTCGAGAGTGAGCGAAACTAATGAAAACATTGTTGGGGTAAAACCTAAAGGGAAAGACCTAGCACCAAATACAATTTGCCAACTGATCTAACTTCTGGAGGCAGTCAAAATGATCCTTAGAATTCTTCCCTACCTTATTCCTGTGCTGAGATACAGGCTGCTCCAACCTGCTGTAAAATGCTTGATTTCGAGAGTGAGCGAAACTAATGAAAACATTGTTGGGGTAAAACCTAAAGGGAAAGGCCTAGCACCAAATTGCATTGGCCATCTGATCTAACTTCTGGAGGCAGTCAAAATGAGTATTTGAATTCTTCCCTACCTTATTCCTGTGCTGAGATACAGGCTGCTCCAACCTGCTGTAAAATGCTTGATTTCGAGAGTGAGCGAAACTAATGAAAACATTGTTGGGGTAAAACCTAAAGGGAAAGACCTAGCACCAAATCCAATTTGCCATCTGATCTAACTTCTGGAGGCAGTCAAAATGAGTATTTGAATTCTTCCCTACCTTATTCCTGTGCTGAGATACAGGCTGCTCCAACCTGCTGTAAAATGCTTGATTTCGAGAGTGAGCGAAACTAATGAAAACATTGTTGGGGTAAAACCTAAAGGGAAAGGCCTAGCACCAAATGCAATTTGCCATCTGATCTAACTTCTGGAGGCAGTCAAAATGATCCTTAGAATTCTTCCCTACCTTATTCCTGTGCTGAGATACAGGCTGCTCCAACCTGCTGTAAAATGCTTGATTTCGAGAGTGATCGCAACTAATGAAAACATTGTTGGGGTAAAACCTAAAGGGAAAGACCTAGCACCAAATACAATTTGCCATCTGATCTAACTTCTGGAGGCAGTCAAAATGAGTATTTGAATTCTTCCCTACCTTATTCCTGTGCTGAGATACAGGCTGCTCCAACCTGCTGTAAAATGCTTGATTTCGAGAGTGAGCGAAACTAATGAAAACATTGTTGGGGTAAAACCTAAAGGGAAAGGCCTAGCACCAAATTGCATTGGCCATCTGATCTAACTTCTGGAGGCAGTCAAAATGATCCTGAGAATTCTTCCCTACCTTATTCCTGTGCTGAGATACAGGCTGCTCCAACCTGCTGTAAAATGCTTGATTTCGAGAGTGAGCGAAACTAATGAAAACGTTGTTGGGGTAAAACCTAAAGGGAAAGGCCTAGCACCAAATTCCATTGGCCACCTGATTTAACTTCTGGAGGCAGTCAAAATGATCCTTAGATTTCTTCCCTACCTTATTCCTGTGCTGAGATACAGGCTGCTCCAACCTGCTGTAAAATGCTTGATTTCGAGAGTGAGCGAAACTAATGAAAACATTGTTGGGGTAAAACCTAAAGGGAAAGACCTAGCACCAAATTGCATTGGCCATCTGATCTAACTTCTGGAGGCAGTCAAAATGAGTATTTGAATTCTTCCCTACCTTATTCCTGTGCTGAGATACAGGCTGCTCCAATCTGCTGTAAAATGCTTGATTTCGAGAGTGAGCGAAACTAATGAAAACATTGTTGGGGTAAAACCTAAAGGGAAAGACCTAGCACCAAATACAATTTGCCATCTGATCTAACTTCTGGAGGCAGTCAAAATGAGTATTTGAATTCTTCCCTACCTTATTCCTGTGCTGAGATACAGGCTGCTCCAACCTGCTGTAAAATGCTTGATTTCGAGAGTGAGCGAAACTAATGAAAACATTGTTGGGGTAAAACCTAAAGGGAAAGGCCTAGCACCAAATTGCATTGGCCATCTGATCTAACTTCTGGAGGCAGTCAAAATGAGTATTTGAATTCTTCCCTACCTTATTCCTGTGCTGAGATACAGGCTGCTCCAACCTGCTGTAAAATGCTTGATTTCGAGAGTGAGCGAAACTAATGAAAACATTGTTGGGGTAAAACCTAAAGGGAAAGACCTAGCACCAAATGCAATTGGCCATCTGATCTAACTTCTGGAGGCAGTCAAAATGATCCTTAGAATTCTTCCCTACCTTATTCCTGTGCTGAGATACAGGCTGCTCCAACCTGCTGTAAAATGCTTGATTTCGAGAGTGAGCGAAACTAATGAAAACATTGTTGGGGTAAAACCTAAAGGGAAAGACCTAGCACCAAATCCAATTTGCCATCTGATCTAACTTCTGGAGGCAGTCAAAATGAGTATTTGAATTCTTCCCTACTTTATTCCTGTGCTGAGATACAGGCTGCTCCAACCTGCTGTAAAATGCTTGATTTCGAGAGTGAGCGAAACTAATGAAAACATTGTTGGGGTAAAACCTAAAGGGAAAGACCTAGCACCAAATCCAATTGGCCATCTGATCTAACTTCTGGAGGCAGTCAAAATGATCCTTAGAATTCTTCCCTACCTTATTCCTGTGCTGAGATACAGGCTGCTCCAACCTGCTGTAAAATGCTTGATTTCGAGAGTGATCGCAACTAATGAAAACATTGTTGGGGTAAAACCTAAAGGGAAAGACCTAGCACCAAATACAATTTGCCATCTGATCTAACTTCTGGAGGCAGTCAAAATGAGTATTTGAATTCTTCCCTACCTTATTCCTGTGCTGAGATACAGGCTGCTCCAACCTGCTGTAAAATGCTTGATTTCGAGAGTGAGCGAAACTAATGAAAACATTGTTGGGGTAAAACCTAAAGGGAAAGACCTAGCACCAAATACAATTTGCCATCTGATCTAACTTCTGGAGGCTGTCAAAATGATCCTTAGAATTCTTCCCTACCTTATTCCTGTGCTGAGATACAGGCTGCTCCAACCTGCTGTAAAATGCTTGATTTCGAGAGTGAGCGAAACTAATGAAAACATTGTTGGGGTAAAACCTAAAGGGAAAGGCCTAGCACCAAATTGCATTGGCCATCTGATCTAACTTCTGGAGGCAGTCAAAATGATCCTGAGAATTCTTCCCTACCTTATTCCTGTGCTGAGATACAGGCTGCTCCAACCTGCTGTAAAATGCTTGATTTCGAGAGTGAGCGAAACTAATGAAAACGTTGTTGGGGTAAAACCTAAATGGAAAGGCCTAGCACCAAATTCCATTGGCCACCTGATCTAACTTCTGGAGGCAGTCAAAATGATCCTTAGATTTCTTCCCTACCTTATTCCTGTGCTGAGATACAGGCTGCTCCAACCTGCTGTAAAATGCTTGATTTCGAGAGTGAGCGAAACTAATGAAAACATTGTTGGGGTAAAACCTAAAGGGAAAGACCTAGCACCAAATACAATTTGCCATCTGATCTAACTTCTGGAGGCTGTCAAAATGATCCTTAGAATTCTTCCCTACCTTATTCCTGTGCTGAGATACAGGCTGCTCCAACCTGCTGTAAAATGCTTGATTTCGAGAGTGAGCGAAACTAATGAAAACATTGTTGGGGTAAAACCTAAAGGGAAAGGCCTAGCACCAAATTGCATTGGCCATCTGATCTAACTTCTGGAGGCAGTCAAAATGATCCTGAGAATTCTTCCCTACCTTATTCCTGTGCTGAGATACAGGCTGCTCCAACCTGCTGTAAAATGCTTGATTTCGAGAGTGAGCGAAACTAATGAAAACGTTGTTGGGGTAAAACCTAAAGGGAAAGGCCTAGCACCAAATTCCATTGGCCACCTGATCTAACTTCTGGAGGCAGTCAAAATGATCCTTAGATTTCTTCCCTACCTTATTCCTGTGCTGAGATACAGGCTGCTCCAACCTGCTGTAAAATGCTTGATTTCGAGAGTGAGCGAAACTAATGAAAACATTGTTGGGGTAAAACCTAAAGGGAAAGACCTAGCACCAAATTGCATTGGCCATCTGATCTAACTTCTGGAGGCAGTCAAAATGAGTATTTGAATTCTTCCCTACCTTATTCCTGTGCTGAGATACAGGCTGCTCCAATCTGCTGTAAAATGCTTGATTTCGAGAGTGAGCGAAACTAATGAAAACATTGTTGGGGTAAAACCTAAAGGGAAAGACCTAGCACCAAATACAATTTGCCATCTGATCTAACTTCTGGAGGCAGTCAAAATGAGTATTTGAATTCTTCCCTACCTTATTCCTGTGCTGAGATACAGGCTGCTCCAACCTGCTGTAAAATGCTTGATTTCGAGAGTGAGCGAAACTAATGAAAACATTGTTGGGGTAAAACCTAAAGGGAAAGGCCTAGCACCAAATTGCATTGGCCATCTGATCTAACTTCTGGAGGCAGTCAAAATGAGTATTTGAATTCTTCCCTACCTTACTCCTGTGCTGAGATACAGGCTGCTCCAACCTGCTGTAAAATGCTTGATTTAGAGAGTGAGCGAAACTAATGAAAACATTGTTGGGGTAAAACCTAAAGGGAAAGACCTAGCACCAAATACAATTTGCCATCTGATCTAACTTCTGGAGGCAGTCAAAATGATCCTTAGAATTCTTCCCTACCTTATTCCTGTGCTGAGATACAGGCTGCTCCAACCTGCTGTAAAATGCTTGATTTCGAGAGTGAGCGAAACTAATGAAAACATTGTTGGGGTAAAACCTAAAGGGAAAGACCTAGCACCAAATCCAATTTGCCATCTGATCTAACTTCTGGAGGCAGTCAAAATGAGTATTTGAATTATTCCCTACTTTATTCCTGTGCTGAGATACAGGCTGCTCCAACCTGCTGTAAAATGCTTGATTTCGAGAGTGAGCGAAACTAATGAAAACATTGTTGGGGTAAAACCTAAAGGGAAAGACCTAGCACCAAATCCAATTGGCCATCTGATCTAACTTCTGGAGGCAGTCAAAATGATCCTTAGAATTCTTCCCTACCTTATTCCTCTGCTGAGATACAGGCTGCTCCAACCTGCTGTAAAATGCTTGATTTCGAGAGTGATCGCAACTAATGAAAACATTGTTGGGGTAAAACCTAAAGGGAAAGACCTAGCACCAAATACAATTTGCCATCTGATCTAACTTCTGGAGGCAGTCAAAATGAGTATTTGAATTCTTCCCTACCTTATTCCTGTGCTGAGATACAGGCTGCTCCAACCTGCTGTAAAATGCTTGATTTCGAGAGTGAGCGAAACTAATGAAAACATTGTTGGGGTAAAACCTAAAGGGAAAGACCTAGCACCAAATACAATTTGCCATCTGATCTAACTTCTGGAGGCAGTCAAAATGATCCTTAGAATTCTTCCCTACCTTATTCCTGTGCTGAGATACAGGCTGCTCCAACCTGCTGTAAAATGCTTGATTTCGAGAGTGAGCGAAACTAATGAAAACATTGTTGGGGTAAAACCTAAAGGGAAAGACCTAGCACCAAATAAAATTTGCCATCTGATCTAACTTCTGGAGGCAGTCAAAATGAGTATTTGAATTCTTCCCTACCTTATTCCTGTGCTGAGATACAGGCTGCTCCAACCTGCTGTAAAATGCTTGATTTCGAGAGTGAGCGAAACTAATGAAAACATTGTTGGGGTAAAACCTAAAGGGAAAGACCTAGCACCAAATGCAATTGGCCATCTGATCTAACTTCTGGAGGCAGTCAAAATGATCCTTAGAATTCTTCCCTACCTTATTCCTGTGCTGAGATACAGGCTGCTCCAACCTGCTGTAAAATGCTTGATTTCGAGAGTGATCGCAACTAATGAAAACATTGTTGGGGTAAAACCTAAAGGGAAAGGCCTAGCACCAAATTGCATTGGCCATCTGATCTAACTTCTGGAGGCAGTCAAAATGAGTATTTGAATTCTTCCCTACCTTATTCCTGTGCTGAGATACAGGCTGCTCCAACCTGCTGTAAAATGCTTGATTTTGAGAGTGAGCGAAACTAATGAAAACATTGTTGGGGTAAAACCTAAAGGGAAAGACCTAGCACCAAATACAATTTGCCATCTGATCTAACTTCTGGAGGCAGTCAAAATGAGTATTTGAATTCTTCCCTACCTTATTCCTGTGCTGAGATACAGGCTGCTCCAACCTGCTGTAAAATGCTTGATTTCGAGAGTGAGCGAAACTAATGAAAACATTGTTGGGGTAAAACCTAAAGGGAAAGACCTAGCACCAAATCCAATTTGCCATCTGATCTAACTTCTGGAGGCAGTCAAAATGAGTATTTGAATTCTTCCCTACCTTATTCCTGTGCTGAGATACAGGCTGCTCCAACCTGCTGTAAAATGCTTGATTTCGAGAGTGAGCGAAACTAATGAAAACATTGTTGGGGTAAAACCTAAAGGGAAAGGCCTAGCACCAAATACAATTTGCCATCTGATCTAACTTCTGGAGGCAGTCAAAATGAGTATTTGAATTCTTCCCTACCTTATTCCTGTGCTGAGATACAGGCTGCTCCAACCTGCTGTAAAATGCTTGATTTCGAGAGTGAGCGAAACTAATGAAAATATTGTTGGGGTAAAACCTAAAGGGAAAGGCCTAGCACCAAATTGCATTGGCCATCTGATCTAACTTCTGGAGGCAGTCAAAATGATCCTGAGAATTCTTCCCTACCTTATTCCTGTGCTGAGATACAGGCTGCTCCAACCTGCTGTAAAATGCTTGATTTCGAGAGTGAGCGAAACTAATGAAAACGTTGTTGGGGTAAAACCTAAAGGGAAAGGCCTAGCACCAAATTCCATTGGCCACCTGATCTAACTTCTGGAGGCAGTCAAAATGATCCTTAGATTTCTTCCCTACCTTATTCCTGTGCTGAGATACAGGCTGCTCCAACCTGCTGTAAAATGCTTGATTTCGAGAGTGAGCAAAACTAATGAAAACATTGTTGGGGTAAAACCTAAAGGGAAAGACCTAGCACCAAATTGCATTGGCCATCTGATCTAACTTCTGGAGGCAGTCAAAATGAGTATTTGAATTCTTCCCTACCTTATTCCTGTGCTGAGATACAGGCTGCTCCAACCTGCTGTAAAATGCTTGATTTCGAGAGTGAGCGAAACTAATGAAAACATTGTTGGGGTAAAACCTAAAGGGAAAGACCTAGCACCAAATGCAATTGGCCATCTGATCTAACTTCTGGAGGCAGTCAAAATGATCCTTAGAATTCTTCCCTACCTTATTCCTGTGCTGAGATACAGGCTGCTCCAACCTGCTGTAAAATGCTTGATTTCGAGAGTGATCGCAACTAATGAAAATATTGTTGGGGTAAAACCTAAAGGGAAAGGCCTAGCACCAAATTGCATTGGCCATCTGATCTAACTTCTGGAGGCAGTCAAAATGATCCTTAGAATTCTTCCCTACCTTATTCCTGTGCTGAGATACAGGCTGCTCCAACCTGCTGTAAAATGCTTGATTTCGAGAGTGAGCGAAACTAATGAAAACATTGTTGGGGTAAAACCTAAAGGGAAAGGCCTAGCACCAAATTGCATTGGCCATCTGATCTAACTTCTGGAGGCAGTCAAAATGATCCTTAGAATTCTTCCCTACCTTATTCCTGTGCTGAGATACAGGCTGCTCCAACCTGCTGTAAAATGCTTGATTTCGAGAGTGAGCGAAACTAATGAAAACATTGTTGGGGTAAAACCTAAAGGGAAAGACCTAGCACCAAATACAATTTGCCATCTGATCTAACTTCTGGAGGCAGTCAAAATGAGTATTTGAATTCTTCCCTACTTTATTCCTGTGCTGAGATACAGGCTGCTCCAACCTGCTGTAAAATGCTTGATTTCGAGAGTGAGCGAAACTAATGAAAACATTGTTGGGGTAAAACCTAAAGGGAAAGACCTAGCACCAAATCCAATTTGCCATCTGATCTAACTTCTGGAGGCAGTCAAAATGATCCTTAGAATTCTTCCCTACCTTATTCCTGTGCTGAGATACAGGCTGCTCCAACCTGCTGTAAAATGCTTGATTTCGAGAGTGATCGCAACTAATGAAAACATTGTTGGGGTAAAACCTAAAGGGAAAGACCTAGCACCAAATCCAATTTGCCATCTGATCTAACTTCTGGAGGCAGTCAAAATGAGTATTTGAATTCTTCCCTACCTTATTCCTGTGCTGAGATACAGGCTGCTCCAACCTGCTGTAAAATGCTTGATTTTGAGAGTGAGCGAAACTAATGAAAACATTGTTGGGGTAAAACCTAAAGGGAAAGACCTAGCACCAAATACAATTTGCCATCTGATCTAACTTCTGGAGGCAGTCAAAATGATCCTTAGAATTCTTCCCTACCTTATTCCTGTGCTGAGATACAGGCTGCTCCAACCTGCTGTAAAATGCTTGATTTCGAGAGTGAGCGAAACTAATGAAAACATTGTTGGGGTAAAACCTAAAGGGAAAGACCTAGCACCAAATCCAATTTGCCATCTGATCTAACTTCTGGAGGCAGTCAAAATGAGTATTTGAATTCTTCCCTACCTTATTCCTGTGCTGAGATACAGGCTGCTCCAACCTGCTGTAAAATGCTTGATTTCGAGAGTGAGCGAAACTAATGAAAACATTGTTGGGGTAAAACCTAAAGGGAAAGACCTAGCACCAAATACAATTTGCCATCTGATCTAACTTCTGGAGGCAGTCAAAATGATCCTTAGAATTCTTCCCTACCTTATTCCTGTGCTGAGATACAGGCTGCTCCAACCTGCTGTAAAATGCTTGATTTCGAGAGTGAGCGAAACTAATGAAAACATTGTTGGGGTAAAACCTAAAGGGAAAGGCCTAGCACCAAATTGCATTGGCCATCTGATCTAACTTCTGGAGGCAGTCAAAATGAGTATTTGAATTCTTCCCTACCTTATTCCTGTGCTGAGATACAGGCTGCTCCAACCTGCTGTAAAATGCTTGATTTCGAGAGTGAGCGAAACTAATGAAAACATTGTTGGGGTAAAACCTAAAGGGAAAGACCTAGCACCAAATCCAATTTGCCATCTGATCTAACTTCTGGAGGCAGTCAAAATGATCCTGAGAATTCTTCCCTACCTTATTCCTGTGCTGAGATACAGGCTGCTCCAACCTGCTGTAAAATGCTTGATTTCGAGAGTGAGCGAAACTAATGAAAACATTGTTGGGGTAAAACCTAAAGGGAAAGGCCTAGCACCAAATTCCATTGGCCACCTGATCTAACTTCTGGAGGCAGTCAAAATGATCCTTAGATTTCTTCCCTACCTTATTCCTGTGCTGAGATACAGGCTGCTCCAACCTGCTGTAAAATGCTTGATTTCGAGAGTGAGCGAAACTAATGAAAACATTGTTGGGGTAAAACCTAAAGGGAAAGACCTAGCACCAAATACAATTTGCCATCTGATCTAACTTCTGGAGGCAGTCAAAATGAATATTTGAATTCTTCCCTACCTTATTCCTGTGCTGAGATACAGGCTGCTCCAACCTGCTGTAAAATGCTTGATTTCGAGAGTGAGCGAAACTAATGAAAACATTGTTGGGGTAAAACCTAAAGGGAAAGACCTAGCACCAAATACAATTTGCCATCTGATCTAACTTCTGGAGGCAGTCAAAATGATCCTTAGAATTCTTCCCTACCTTATTCCTGTGCTGAGATACAGGCTGCTCCAACCTGCTGTAAAATGCTTGATTTCGAGAGTGAGCGAAACTAATGAAAACATTGTTGGGGTAAAACCTAAAGGGAAAGACCTAGCACCAAATCCAATTTGCCATCTGATCTAACTTCTGGAGGCAGTCAAAATGAGTATTTGAATTCTTCCCTACCTTATTCCTGTGCTGAGATACAGGCTGCTCCAACCTGCTGTAAAATGCTTGATTTCGAGAGTGAGCGAAACTAATGAAAACATTGTTGGGGTAAAACCTAAAGGGAAAGACCTAGCACCAAATCCAATTTGCCATCTGATCTAACTTCTGGAGGCAGTCAAAATGATCCTTAGAATTCTTCCCTACCTTATTCCTGTGCTGAGATACAGGCTGCTCCAACCTGCTGTAAAATGCTTGATTTCGAGAGTGAGCGAAACTAATGAAAACATTGTTGGGGTAAAACCTAAAGGGAAAGACCTAGCACCAAATACAATTTGCCATCTGATCTAACTTCTGGAGGCAGTCAAAATGATCCTTAGAATTCTTCCCTACCTTATTCCTGTGCTGAGATACAGGCTGCTCCAACCTGCTGTAAAATGCTTGATTTCGAGAGTGAGCGAAACTAATGAAAACATTGTTGGGGTAAAACCTAAAGGGAAAGGCCTAGCACCAAATTGCATTGGCCATCTGATCTAACTTCTGGAGGCAGTCAAAATGAGTATTTGAATTCTTCCCTACCTTATTCCTGTGCTGAGATACAGGCTGCTCCAACCTGCTGTAAAATGCTTGATTTTGAGAGTGAGCGAAACTAATGAAAACATTGTTGGGGTAAAACCTAAAGGGAAAGACCTAGCACCAAATACAATTTGCCATCTGATCTAACTTCTGGAGGCAGTCAAAATGAATATTTGAATTCTTCCCTACCTTATTCCTGTGCTGAGATACAGGCTGCTCCAACCTGCTGTAAAATGCTTGATTTCGAGAGTGAGCGAAACTAATGAAAACATTGTTGGGGTAAAACCTAAAGGGAAAGACCTAGCACCAAATACAATTTGCCATCTGATCTAACTTCTGGAGGCAGTCAAAATGAGTATTTGAATTCTTCCCTACCTTATTCCTGTGCTGAGATACAGGCTGCTCCAACCTGCTGTAAAATGCTTGATTTCGAGAGTGAGCGAAACTAATGAAAACATTGTTGGGGTAAAACCTAAAGGGAAAAGCCTAGCACCAAATACAATTTGCCATCTGATCTAACTTCTGGAGGCAGTCAAAATGAGTATTTGAATTCTTCCCTACCTTATTCCTGTGCTGAGATACAGGCTGCTCCAACCTGCTGTAAAATGCTTGATTTCGAGAGTGAGCGAAACTAATGAAAACATTGTTGGGGTAAAACCTAAAGGGAAAGACCTAGCACCAAATACAATTTGCCATCTGATCTAACTTCTGGAGGCAGTCAAAATGAGTATTTGAATTCTTCCCTACCTTATTCCTGTGCTGAGATACAGGCTGCTCCAACCTGCTGTAAAATGCTTGATTTCGAGAGTGAGCGAAACTAATGAAAACATTGTTGGGGTAAAACCTAAAGGGAAAGACCTAGCACCAAATTGCATTGGCCATCTGATCTAACTTCTGGAGGCAGTCAAAATGAGTATTTGAATTCTTCCCTACCTTATTCCTGTGCTGAGATACAGGCTGCTCCAACCTGCTGTAAAATGCTTGATTTCGAGAGTGAGCGAAACTAATGAAAACATTGTTGGGGTAAAACCTAAAGGGAAAGACCTAGCACCAAATACAATTTGCCATCTGATCTAACTTCTTGAGGCAGTCAAAATGAGTATTTGAATTCTTCCCTACCTTATTCCTGTGCTGAGATACAGGCTGCTCCAACCTGCTGTAAAATGCTTGATTTCGAGAGTGAGTGAAACTAATGAAAACATTGTTGGGGTAAAACCTAAAGGGAAAGGCCTAGCACCAAATTGCATTGGCCATCTGATCTAACTTCTGGAGGCAGTCAAAATGAGTATTTGAATTCTTCCCTACCTTATTCCTGTGCTGAGATACAGGCTGCTCCAACCTGCTGTAAAATGCTTGATTTCGAGAGTGATCGAAACTAATGAAAACATTGTTGGGGTAAAACCTAAAGGGAAAGGCCTAGCACCAAATTCCATTGGCCACCTGATCTAACTTCTGGAGGCAGTCAAAATGATCCTTAGATTTCTTCCCTACCTTATTCCTGTGCTGAGATACAGGCTGCTCCAACCTGCTGTAAAATGCTTGATTTCGAGAGTGAGCGAAACTAATGAAAACATTGTTGGGGTAAAACCTAAAGGGAAAGACCTAGCACCAAATACAATTTGCCATCTGATCTAACTTCTGGAGGCAGTCAAAATGAGTATTTGAATTCTTCCCTACCTTATTCCTGTGCTGAGATACAGGCTGCTCCAACCTGCTGTAAAATGCTTGATTTCGAGAGTGAGCGAAACTAATGAAAACATTGTTGGGGTAAAACCTAAAGGGAAAGACCTAGCACCAAATACAATTTGCCATCTGATCTAACTTCTGGAGGCAGTCAAAATGAGTATTTGAATTCTTCCCTACCTTATTCCTGTGCTGAGATACAGGCTGCTCCAACCTGCTGTAAAATGCTTGATTTCGAGAGTGAGCGAAACTAATGAAAACATTGTTGGGGTAAAACCTAAAGGGAAAGACCTAGCACCAAATACAATTTGCCATCTGATCTAACTTCTGGAGGCAGTCAAAATGAGTATTTGAATTCTTCCCTACCTTATTCCTGTGCTGAGATACAGGCTGCTCCAACCTGCTGTAAAATGCTTGATTTCGAGAGTGAGCGAAACTAATGAAAACATTGTTGGGGTAAAACCTAAAGGGAAAGGCCTAGCACCAAATTGCATTGGCCATCTGATCTAACTTCTGGAGGCAGTCAAAATGATCCTTAGAATTCTTCCCTACCTTATTCCTGTGCTGAGATACAGGCTGCTCCAACCTGCTGTAAAATGCTTGATTTCGAGAGTGAGCGAAACTAATGAAAACATTGTTGGGGTAAAACCTAAAGGGAAAGACCTAGCACCAAATACAATTTGCCATCTGATCTAACTTCTGGAGGCAGTCAAAATGATCCTTAGAATTCTTCCCTACCTTATTCCTGTGCTGAGATACAGGCTGCTCCAACCTGCTGTAAAATGCTTGATTTCGAGAGTGAGCGCAACTAATGAAAACATTGTTGGGGTAAAACCTAAAGGGAAAGACCTAGCACCAAATAAAATTTGCCATCTGATCTAACTTCTGGAGGCAGTCAAAATGAGTATTTGAATTCTTCCCTACCTTATTCCTGTGCTGAGATACAGGCTGCTCCAACCTGCTGTAAAATGCTTGATTTCGAGAGTGAGCGAAACTAATGAAAACATTGTTGGGGTAAAACCTAAAGGGAAAGACCTAGCACCAAATACAATTTGCCATCTGATCTAACTTCTGGAGGCAGTCAAAATGATCCTTAGAATTCTTCCCTACCTTATTCCTGTGCTGAGATACAGGCTGCTCCAACCTGCTGTAAAATGCTTGATTTCGAGAGTGAGCGAAACTAATGAAAACATTGTTGGGGTAAAACCTAAAGGGAAAGACCTAGCACCAAATAAAATTTGCCATCTGATCTAACTTCTGGAGGCAGTCAAAATGATCCTTAGAATTCTTCCCTACCTTATTCCTGTGCTGAGATACAGGCTGCTCCAACCTGCTGTAAAATGCTTGATTTCGAGAGTGAGCGAAACTAATGAAAACATTGTTGGGGTAAAACCTAAAGGGAAAGGCCTAGCATCAAAGTCCATTGGCCATCTGATCTAACTTCTGGAGGCAGTCAAAATGAGTATTTGAATTCTTCCCTACCTTATTCCTGTGCTGAGATACAGGCTGCTCCAACCTGCTGTAAAATGCTTGATTTCGAGAGTGAGCGAAACTAATGAAAACATTGTTGGGGTAAAACCTAAAGGGAAAGGCCTAGCACCAAATTGCATTGGCCATCTGATCTAACTTCTGGAGGCAGTCAAAATGAGTATTGGAATTCTTCCCTACCTTATTCCTGTGCTGAGATACAGGCTGCTCCAACCTGCTGTAAAATGCTTGATTTCGAGAGTGAGCGAAACTAATGAAAACATTGTTGGGGTAAAACCTAAAGGGAAAGACCTAGCACCAAATCCAATTTGCCATCTGATCTAACTTCTGGAGGCAGTCAAAATGAGTATTTGAATTCTTCCCTACCTTATTCCTCTGCTGAGATACAGGCTGCTCCAACCTGCTGTAAAATGCTTGATTTCGAGAGTGAGCGAAACTAATGAAAACATTGTTGGGGTAAAACCTAAAGGGAAAGACCTAGCACCAAATACAATTTGCCATCTGATCTAACTTCTGGAGGCAGTCAAAATGAGTATTTGAATTCTTCCCTACCTTATTCCTGTGCTGAGATACAGGCTGCTCCAACCTGCTGTAAAATGCTTGATTTCGAGAGTGAGCGAAAGTAATGAAAACATTGTTGGGGTAAAACCTAAAGGGAAAGACCTAGCACCAAATACAATTTGCCATCTGATCTAACTTCTGGAGGCAGTCAAAATGAGTATTTGAATTCTTCCCTACCTTATTCCTGTGCTGAGATACAGGCTGCTCCAACCTGCTGTAAAATGCTTGATTTCGAGAGTGAGCGAAACTAATGAAAACATTGTTGGGGTAAAACCTAAAGGGAAAGACCTAGCACCAAATACAATTTGCCATCTGATCTAACTTCTGGAGGCAGTCAAAATGAGTATTTGAATTCTTCCCTACCTTATTCCTGTGCTGAGATACAGGCTGCTCCAACCTGCTGTAAAATGCTTGATTTCGAGAGTGAGCGAAACTAATGAAAACATTGTGGGGTAAAACCTAAAGGGAAAGGCCTAGCACCAAATTGCATTGGCCATCTAATTTAACTTCTGGAGGCAGTCAAAATGAGTATTTGAATTCTTCCCTACCTTATTCCTGTGCTGAGATACAGGCTGCTCCAACCTGCTGTAAAATGCTTGATTTCGAGAGTGAGCGAAACTAATGAAAACATTGTTGGGGTAAAACCTAAAGGGAAAGGCCTAGCACCAAATTGCATTGGCCATCTGATCTAACTTCTGGAGGCAGTCAAAATGAGTATTTGAATTCTTCCCTACCTTATTCCTGTGCTGAGATACAGGCTGCTCCAACCTGCTGTAAAATGCTTGATTTCGAGAGTGAGCGAAACTAATGAAAACATTGTTGGGGTAAAACCTAAAGGGAAAGACCTAGCACCAAATACAATTTGCCATCTGATCTAACTTCTGGAGGCAGTCAAAATGAGTATTTGAATTCTTCCCTACCTTATTCCTGTGCTGAGATACAGGCTGCTCCAACCTGCTGTAAAATGCTTGATTTCGAGAGTGAGCGAAACTAATGAAAACATTGTTGGGGTAAAACCTAAAGGGAAAGGCCTAGCACCAAATTGCATTGGCCATCTGATCTAACTTCTGGAGGCAGTCAAAATGATCCTTAGAATTCTTCCCTACCTTATTCCTGTGCTGAGATACAGGCTGCTCCAACCTGCTGTAAAATGCTTGATTTCGAGAGTGAGCGAAACTAATGAAAACATTGTTGGGGTAAAACCTAAAGGGAAAGGCCTAGCACCAAATTGCATTGGCCATCTGATCTAACTTCTGGAGGCAGTCAAAATGATCCTTAGAATTCTTCCCTACCTTATTCCTGTGCTGAGATACAGGCTGCTCCAACCTGCTGTAAAATGCTTGATTTCGAGAGTGAGCGAAACTAATGAAAACATTGTTGGGGTAAAACCTAAAGGGAAAGACCTAGCACCAAATCCAATTTGCCATCTGATCTAACTTCTGGAGGCAGTCAAAATGAGTATTTGAATTCTTCCCTACCTTATTCATGTGCTGAGATACAGGCTGCTCCAACCTGCTGTAAAATGCTTGATTTCGAGAGTGAGCGAAACTAATGAAAACATTGTTGGGGTAAAACCTAAAGGGAAAGGCCTAGCACCAAATACAATTTGCCATCTGATCTAACTTCTGGAGGCAGTCGAAATGATCCTTAGATTTCTTCCCTACCTTATTCCTGTGCTGAGATACAGGCTGCTCCAACCTGCTGTAAAATGCTTGATTTCGAGAGTGAGCGAAACTAATGAAAACATTGTTGGGGTAAAACCTAAAGGGAAAGACCTAGCACCAAATACAATTTGCCATCTGATCTAACTTCTGGAGGCAGTCAAAATGAGTATTTGAATTCTTCCCTACCTTATTCCTGTGCTGAGATACAGGCTGCTCCAACCTGCTGTAAAATGCTTGATTTCGAGAGTGAGCGAAACTAATGAAAACATTGTTGGGGTAAAACCTAAAGGGAAAGGCCTAGCACCAAATTGCATTGGCCATCTGATCTAACTTCTTGAGGCAGTAAAAATGAGTATTTGAATTCTTCCCTACCTTATTCCTGTGCTGAGATACAGGCTGCTCCAACCTGCTGTAAAATGCTTGATTTCGAGAGTGAGCGAAACTAATGAAAACATTGTTGGGGTAAAACCTAAAGGGAAAGACCTAGCACCAAATTGCATTGGCCATCTGATCTAACTTCTGGAGGCAGTCAAAATGATCCTTAGAATTCTTCCCTACCTTATTCCTGTGCTGAGATACAGGCTGCTCCAACCTGCTGTAAAATGCTTGATTTCGAGAGTGATCGCAACTAATGAAAACATTGTTGGGGTAAAACCTAAAGGGAAAGACCTAGCACCAAATACAATTTGCCATCTGATCTAACTTCTGGAGGCAGTCAAAATGAGTATTTGAATTCTTCCCTACCTTATTCATGTGCTGAGATACAGGCTGCTCCAACCTGCTGTAAAATGCTTGATTTCGAGAGGGAGCGAAACTAATGAAAACATTGTTGGGGTAAAACCTAAAGGGAAAGACCTAGCACCAAATACAATTTGCCATCTGATCTAACTTCTGGAGGCAGTCAAAATGATCCTTAGAATTCTTCCCTACCTTATTCCTGTGCTGAGATACAGGCTGCTCCAACCTGCTGTAAAATGCTTGATTTCGAGAGTGAGCGAAACTAATGAAAACATTGTTGGGGTAAAACCTAAAGGGAAAGACCTAGCACCAAATACAATGTGCCATCTGATCTAACTTCTGGAGGCAGTCAAAATGATCCTTAGAATTCTTCCCTACCTTATTCCTGTGCTGAGATACAGGCTGCTCCAACCTGCTGTAAAATGCTTGATTTCGAGAGTGAGCGAAACTAATGAAAACATTGTTGGGGTAAAACCTAAAGGGAAAGACCTAGCACCAAATGCAATTTGCCATCTGATCTAACTTCTGGAGGCAGTCAAAATGATCCTTAGAATTCTTCCCTACCTTATTCCTGTGCTGAGATACAGGCTGCTCCAACCTGCTGTAAAATGCTTGATTTCGAGAGTGAGCGAAACTAATGAAAACATTGTTGGGGTAAAACCTAAAGGGAAAGACCTAGCACCAAATCCAATTTGCCATCTGATCTAACTTCTGGAGGCAGTCAAAATGATCCTTAGAATTCGTCCCTACCTTATTCCTGTGCTGAGATACAGGCTGCTCCAACCTGCTGTAAAATGCTTGATTTCGAGAGTGAGCGAAACTAATGAAAACATTGTTGGGGTAAAACCTAAAGGGAAAGACCTAGCACCAAATACAATTTGCCATCTGATCTAACTTCTGGAGGCAGTCAAAATGAGTATTTGAATTCTTCCCTACCTTATTCCTGTGCTGAGATACACGCTGCTCCAACCTGCTGTAAAATGCTTGATTTCGAGAGTGAGCGAAACTAATGAAAACATTGTTGGGGTAAAACCTAAAGGGAAAGGCCTAGCACCAAATTGCATTGGCCATCTGATCTAACTTCTGGAGGCAGTCAAAATGATCCTTAGAATTCTTCCCTACCTTATTCCTGTGCTGAGATACAGGCTGCTCCAACCTGCTGTAAAATGCTTGATTTCGAGAGTGAGCGAAACTAATGAAAACATTGTTGGGGTAAAACCTAAAGGGAAAGACCTAGCACCAAATTGCATTGGCCATCTGATCTAACTTCTGGAGGCAGTCAAAATGATCCTTAGAATTCTTCCCTACCTTATTCCTGTGCTGAGATACAGGCTGCTCCAACCTGCTGTAAAATGCTTGATTTCGAGAGTGAGCGAAACTAATGAAAACATTGTTGGGGTAAAACCTAAAGGGAAAGACCTAGCACCAAATACAATTTGCCATCTGATCTAACTTCTGGAGGCAGTCAAAATGAGTATTTGAATTCTTCCCTACCTTATTCCTGTGCTGAGATACAGGCTGCTCCAACCTGCTGTAAAATGCTTGATTTCGAGAGTGAGCGAAACTAATGAAAACATTGTTGGGGTAAAACCTAAAGGGAAAGACCTAGCACCAAATGCAATTTCCATCTGATCTAACTTCTGGAGGCAGTCAAAATGATCCTTAGAATTCTTCCCTACCTTATTCCTGTGCTGAGATACAGGCTGCTCCAACCTGCTGTAAAATGCTTGATTTCGAGAGTGATCGCAACTAATGAAAACATTGTTGGGGTAAAACCTAAAGGGAAAGACCTAGCACCAAATCCAATTTGCCATCTGATCTAACTTCTGGAGGCAGTCAAAATGAGTATTTGAATTCTTCCCTACCTTATTCCTGTGCTGAGATACAGGCTGCTCCAACCTGCTGTAAAATGCTTGATTTCGAGAGTGAGCGAAACTAATGAAAACATTGTTGGGGTAAAACCTAAAGGGAAAGACCTAGCACCAAATTGCATTGGCCATCTGATCTAACTTCTGGAGGCAGTCAAAATGATCCTTAGAATTCTTCCCTACCTTATTCCTGTGCTGAGATACAGGCTGCTCCAACCTGCTGTAAAATGCTTGATTTCGAGAGTGATCGCAACTAATGAAAACATTGTTGGGGTAAAACCTAAAGGGAAAGACCTAGCACCAAATACAATTTGCCATCTGATCTAACTTCTGGAGGCAGTCAAAATGAGTATTTGAATTCTTCCCTACCTTATTCATGTGCTGAGATACAGGCTGCTCCAACCTGCTGTAAAATGCTTGATTTCGAGAGGGAGCGAAACTAATGAAAACATTGTTGGGGTAAAACCTAAAGGGAAAGACCTAGCACCAAATACAATTTGCCATCTGATCTAACTTCTGGAGGCAGTCAAAATGATCCTTAGAATTCTTCCCTACCTTATTCCTGTGCTGAGATACAGGCTGCTCCAACCTGCTGTAAAATGCTTGATTTCGAGAGTGAGCGAAACTAATGAAAACATTGTTGGGGTAAAACCTAAAGGGAAAGACCTAGCACCAAATGCAATTTGCCATCTGATCTAACTTCTGGAGGCAGTCAAAATGATCCTTAGAATTCTTCCCTACCTTATTCCTGTGCTGAGATACAGGCTGCTCCAACCTGCTGTAAAATGCTTGATTTCGAGAGTGAGCGAAACTAATGAAAACATTGTTGGGGTAAAACCTAAAGGGAAAGACCTAGCACCAAATCCAATTTGCCATCTGATCTAACTTCTGGAGGCAGTCAAAATGATCCTTAGAATTCGTCCCTACCTTATTCCTGTGCTGAGATACAGGCTGCTCCAACCTGCTGTAAAATGCTTGATTTCGAGAGTGAGCGAAACTAATGAAAACATTGTTGGGGTAAAACCTAAAGGGAAAGACCTAGCACCAAATACAATTTGCCATCTGATCTAACTTCTGGAGGCAGTCAAAATGAGTATTTGAATTCTTCCCTACCTTATTCCTGTGCTGAGATACACGCTGCTCCAACCTGCTGTAAAATGCTTGATTTCGAGAGTGAGCGAAACTAATGAAAACATTGTTGGGGTAAAACCTAAAGGGAAAGGCCTAGCACCAAATTGCATTGGCCATCTGATCTAACTTCTGGAGGCAGTCAAAATGATCCTTAGAATTCTTCCCTACCTTATTCCTGTGCTGAGATACAGGCTGCTCCAACCTGCTGTAAAATGCTTGATTTCGAGAGTGAGCGAAACTAATGAAAACATTGTTGGGGTAAAACCTAAAGGGAAAGACCTAGCACCAAATTGCATTGGCCATCTGATCTAACTTCTGGAGGCAGTCAAAATGATCCTTAGAATTCTTCCCTACCTTATTCCTGTGCTGAGATACAGGCTGCTCCAACCTGCTGTAAAATGCTTGATTTCGAGAGTGAGCGAAACTAATGAAAACATTGTTGGGGTAAAACCTAAAGGGAAAGACCTAGCACCAAATACAATTTGCCATCTGATCTAACTTCTGGAGGCAGTCAAAATGAGTATTTGAATTCTTCCCTACCTTATTCCTGTGCTGAGATACAGGCTGCTCCAACCTGCTGTAAAATGCTTGATTTCGAGAGTGAGCGAAACTAATGAAAACATTGTTGGGGTAAAACCTAAAGGGAAAGACCTAGCACCAAATGCAATTTCCATCTGATCTAACTTCTGGAGGCAGTCAAAATGATCCTTAGAATTCTTCCCTACCTTATTCCTGTGCTGAGATACAGGCTGCTCCAACCTGCTGTAAAATGCTTGATTTCGAGAGTGAGCGAAACTAATGAAAACATTGTTGGGGTAAAACCTAAAGGGAAAGACCTAGCACCAAATCCAATTTGCCATCTGATCTAACTTCTGGAGGCAGTCAAAATGAGTATTTGAATTCTTCCCTACCTTATTCCTGTGCTGAGATACAGGCTGCTCCAACCTGCTGTAAAATGCTTGATTTCGAGAGTGAGCGAAACTAATGAAAACATTGTTGGGGTAAAACCTAAAGGGAAAGGCCTAGCACCAAATTGCATTGGCCATCTGATCTAACTTCTGGAGGCAGTCAAAATAAGTATTTGAATTCTTCCCTACCTTATTCCTGTGCTGAGATACAGGCTGCTCCAACCTGCTGTAAAATGCTTGATTTCGAGAGTGAGCGAAACTAATGAAAACATTGTTGGGGTAAAACCTAAAAGGAATGACCTAGCACCAAATTGCATTGGCCATCTGATCTAACTTCTGGAGGCAGTCAAAATGATCCTTAGAATTCTTCCCTACCTTATTCCTGTGCTGAGATACAGGCTGCTCCAACCTGCTGTAAAATGCTTGATTTCGAGAGTGAGCGAAACTAATGAAAACATTGTTGGGGTAAAACCTAAAGGGAAAGACCTAGCACCAAATCCAATTTGCCATCTGATCTGACTTCTGGAGGCAGTCAAAATGAGTATTTGAATTCTTCCCTACCTTATTCATGTGCTGAGATACAGGCTGCTCCAACCTGCTGTAAAATTCTTGATTTCGAGAGTGAGCGAAACTAATGAAAACATTGTTGGGGTAAAACCTAAAGGGAAAGACCTAGCACCAAATCCAATTTGCCATCTGATCTAACTTCTGGAGGCAGTCAAAATGATCCTTAGAATTCTTCCCTACCTTATTCCTGTGCTGAGATACAGGCTGCTCCAACCTGCTGTAAAATGCTTGATTTCGAGAGTGAGCGAAACTAATGAAAACATTGTTGGGGTAAAACCTAAAGGGAAAGGCCTAGCACCAAATTGCATTGGCCACCTGATCTAACTTCTGGAGGCAGTCAAAATGAGTATTTGAATTCTTCCCTACCTTATTCCTGTGCTGAGATACAGGCTGCTCCAACCTGCTGTAAAATGCTTGATTTCGAGAGTGAGCGAAACTAATGAAAACATTGTTGGGGTAAAACCTAAAGGGAAAGACCTAGCACCAAATACAATTCGCCATCTGATCTAACTTCTGGAGGCAGTCAAAATGAGTATTTGAATTCTTCCCTACCTTATTCCTGTGCTGAGATACAGGCTGCTCCAACCTGCTGTAAAATGCTTGATTTCGAGAGTGAGCGAAACTAATGAAAACATTGTTGGGGTAAAACCTAAAGGGAAAGACCTAGCACGAAATTGCATTGGCCATCTGATCTAACTTCTGGAGGCAGTCAAAATGAGTATTTGAATTCTTCCCTACCTTATTCCTGTGCTGAGATACAGGCTGCTCCAACCTGCTGTAAAATGCTTGATTTCGAGAGTGAGCGAAACTAATGAAAACATTGTTGGGGTAAAACCTAAAGGGAAAGACCTAGCACCAAATACAATTTGCCATCTGATCTAACTTCTGGAGGCAGTCAAAATGAGTATTTGAATTCTTCCCTACCTTATTCCTGTGCTGAGATACAGGCTGCTCCAACCTGCTGTAAAATGCTTGATTTCGAGAGTGAGCGAAACTAATGAAAACATTGTTGGGGTAAAACCTAAAGGGAAAGACCTAGCACCAAATCCAATTTGCCATCTGATCTAACTTCTGGAGGCAGTCAAAATGATCCTTAGAATTCTTCCCTACCTTATTCCTGTGCTGAGATACAGGCTGCTCCAACCTGCTGTAAAATGCTTGATTTCGAGAGTGAGCGAAACTAATGAAAACATTGTTGGGGTAAAACCTAAAGGGAAAGACCTAGCACCAAATCCAATTTGCCATCTGATCTAACTTCTGGAGGCAGTCAAAATGATCCTTAGAATTCTTCCCTACCTTATTCCTGTGCTGAGATACAGGCTGCTCCAACCTGCAGTAAAATGCTTGATTTCGAGTGTGATCGCAACTAATGAAAACATTGTTGGGGTAAAACCTAAAGGGAAAGACCTAGCACCAAATACAATTTGCCATCTGATCTAACTTCTGGAGGCAGTCAAAATGAGTATTTGAATTCTTCCCTACCTTATTCCTGTGCTGAGATACAGGCTGCTCCAACCTGCTGTAAAATGCTTGATTTCGAGAGTGAGCGAAACTAATGAAAACATTGTTGGGGTAAAACCTAAAGGGAAAGGCCTAGCACCAAATTGCATTGGCCATCTGATCTAACTTCTGGAGGCAGTCAAAATGAGTATTTGAATTCTTCCCTACCTTATTCCTGTGCTGAGATACAGGCTGCTCCAACCTGCTGTAAAATGCTTGATTTCGAGAGTGAGCGAAACTAATGAAAACATTGTTGGGGTAAAACCTAAAGGGAAAGACCTAGCACCAAATCCAATTTGCCATCTGATCTAACTTCTGGAGGCAGTCAAAATGATCCATAGAATTCTTCCCTACCTTATTCCTGTGCTGAGATACAGGCTGCTCCAACCTGCTGTAAAATGCTTGATTTCGAGAGTGAGCGAAACTAATGAAAACATTGTTGGGGTAAAACCTAAAGGGAAAGGCCTACCATCAAAGTCCATTGGCCATCTGATCTAACTTCTGGAGGCAGTCAAAATGAGTATTTGAATTCTTCCCTACCTTATTCCTGTGCTGAGATACAGGCTGCTCCAACCTGCTGTAAAATGCTTGATTTCGAGAGTGAGCGAAACTAATGAAAACATTGTTGGGGTAAAACCTAAAGGGAAATGCCTAGCACCAAATTGCATTGGCCATCTGATCTAACTTCTGGAGGCAGTCAAAATGAGTATTTGAATTCTTCCCTACCTTATTCCTGTGCTGAGATACAGGCTGCTCCAACCTGCTGTAAAATGCTTGATTTCGAGAGTGAGCGAAACTAATGAAAACATTGTTGGGGTAAAACCTAAAGGGAAAGACCTAGCACCAAATTGCATTGGCCATCTGATCTAACTTCTGGAGGCAGTCAAAATGATCCTTAGAATTCTTCCCTACCTTATTCCTGTGCTGAGATACAGGCTGCTCCAACCTGCTGTAAAATGCTTGATTTCGAGAGTGAGCGAAACTAATGAAAACATTGTTGGGGTAAAACCTAAAGGGAAAGACCTAGCACCAAATACAATTTGCCATCTGATCTAACTTCTGGAGGCAGTCAAAATGATCCTTAGAATTCTTCCCTACCTTATTCCTGTGCTGAGATACAGGCTGCTCCAACCTGCTGTAAAATGCTTGATTTCGAGAGTGAGCGAAACTAATGAAAACATTGTTGGGGTAAAACCTAAAGGGAAAGGCCTAGCACCAAATTGCATTGGCCACCTGATCTAACTTCTGGAGGCAGTCAAAATGAGTATTTGAATTCTTCCCTACCTTATTCCTGTGCTGAGATACAGGCTGCTCCAACCTGCTGTAAAATGCTTGATTTCGAGAGTGAGCGAAACTAATGAAAACATTGTTGGGGTAAAACCTAAAGGGAAAGACCTAGCACCAAATACAATTCGCCATCTGATCTAACTTCTGGAGGCAGTCAAAATGAGTATTTGAATTCTTCCCTACCTTATTCCTGTGCTGAGATACAGGCTGCTCCAACCTGCTGTAAAATGCTTGATTTCGAGAGTGAGCGAAACTAATGAAAACATTGTTGGGGTAAAACCTAAAGGGAAAGACCTAGCACCAAATTGCATTGGCCATCTGATCTAACTTCTGGAGGCAGTCAAAATGAGTATTTGAATTCTTCCCTACCTTATTCCTGTGCTGAGATACAGGCTGCTCCAACCTGCTGTAAAATGCTTGATTTCGAGAGTGAGCGAAACTCATGAAAACATTGTTGGGGTAAAACCTAAAGGGAAAGGCCTAGCACCAAATACAATTTGCCATCTGATCTAACTTCTGGAGGCAGTCAAAATGAGTATTTGAATTCTTCCCTACCTTATTCCTGTGCTGAGATACAGGCTGCTCCAACCTGCTGTAAAATGCTTGATTTCGAGAGTGATCGCAACTAATGAAAACATTGTTGGGGTAAAACCTAAAGGGAAAGACCTAGCACCAAATACAATTTGCCATCTGATCTAACTTCTGGAGGCAGTCAAAATGAGTATTTGAATTCTTCCCTACCTTATTCCTGTGCTGAGATACAGGCTGCTCCAACCTGCTGTAAAATGCTTGATTTCGAGAGTGAGCGAAACTAATGAAAACATTGTTGGGGTAAAACCTAAAGGGAAAGGCCTAGCACCAAATACAATTTGCCATCTGATCTAACTTCTGGAGGCAGTCAAAATGAGTATTTGAATTCTTCCCTACCTTATTCCTGTGCTGAGATACAGGCTGCTCCAACCTGCTGTAAAATGCTTGATTTCGAGAGTGAGCGAAACTAATGAAAACATTGTTGGGGTAAAACCTAAAGGGAAAGGCCTAGCACCAAATACAATTTGCCATCTGATCTAACTTCTGGAGGCAGTCAAAATGAGTATTTGAATTCTTCCCTACCTTATTCCTGTGCTGAGATACAGGCTGCTCCAACCTGCTGTAAAATGCTTGATTTCGAGAGTGAGCGAAACTAATGAAAACATTGTTGGGGTAAAACCTAAAGGGAAAGGCCTAGCACCAAATTGCATTGGCCATCTGATCTAACTTCTGGAGGCAGTCAAAATGAGTATTTGAATTCTTCCCTACCTTATTCCTGTGCTGAGATACAGGCTGCTCCAACCTGCTGTAAAATGCTTGATTTCGAGAGTGAGCGAAACTAATGAAAACATTGTTGGGGTAAAACCTAAAGGGAAAGGCCTAGCACCAAATTGCATTGGCCATCTGATCTAACTTCTTGAGGCAGTCAAAATGAGTATTTGAATTCTTCCCTACCTTATTCCTGTGCTGAGATACAGGCTGCTCCAACCTGCTGTAAAATGCTTGATTTCGAGAGTGAGCGAAACTAATGAAAACATTGTTGGGGTAAAACCTAAAGGGAAAGACCTAGCACCAAATCCAATTTGCCATCTGATCTAACTTCTGGAGGCAGTCAAAATGATCCTTAGAATTCTTCCCTACCTTATTCCTGTGCTGAGATACAGGCTGCTCCAACCTGCTGTAAAATGCTTGATTTCGAGAGTGATCGCAACTAATGAAAACATTGTTGGGGTAAAACCTAAAGGGAAAGACCTAGCACCAAATACAATTTGCCATCTGATCTAACTTCTGGAGGCAGTCAAAATGAGTATTTGAATTCTTCCCTACCTTATTCCTGTGCTGAGATACAGGCTGCTCCAACCTGCTGTAAAATGCTTGATTTCGAGAGTGAGCGAAACTAATGAAAAACATTGTTGGGGTAAAACCTAAAGGGAAAGGCCTAGCACCAAATTGCATTGGCCATCTGATCTAACTTCTTGAGGCAGTAAAAATGAGTATTTGAATTCTTCCCTACCTTATTCCTGTGCTGAGATACAGGCTGCTCCAACCTGCTGTAAAATGCTTGATTTCGAGAGTGAGCGAAACTAATGAAAACATTGTTGGGGTAAAACCTAAAGGGAAAGGCCTAGCACCAAATTGCATTGGCCATCTGATCTAACTTCTGGAGGCAGTCAAAATGATCCTTAGAATTCTTCCCTACCTTATTCCTGTGCTGAGATACAGGCTGCTCCAACCTGCTGTAAAATGCTTGATTTCGAGAGTGAGCGAAACTAATGAAAACATTGTTGGGGTAAAACCTAAAGGGAAAGACCTAGCACCAAATACAATTTGCCATCTGATCTAACTTCTGGAGGCAGTCAAAATGATCCTTAGAATTCTTCCCTACCTTATTCCTGTGCTGAGATACAGGCTGCTCCAACCTGCTGTAAAATGCTTGATTTCGAGAGTGAGCGAAACTAATGAAAACATTGTTGGGGTAAAACCTAAAGGGAAAGGCCTAGCACCAAATTGCATTGGCCACCTGATCTAACTTCTGGAGGCAGTCAAAATGAGTATTTGAATTCTTCCCTACCTTATTCCTGTGCTGAGATACAGGCTGCTCCAACCTGCTGTAAAATGCTTGATTTCGAGAGTGAGCGAAACTAATGAAAACATTGTTGGGGTAAAACCTAAAGGGAAAGACCTGGCACCAAATACAATTCGCCATCTGATCTAACTTCTGGAGGCAGTCAAAATGAGTATTTGAATTCTTCCCTACCTTATTCCTGTGCTGAGATACAGGCTGCTCCAACCTGCTGTAAAATGCTTGATTTCGAGAGTGAGCGAAACTAATGAAAACATTGTTGGGGTAAAACCTAAAGGGAAAGACCTAGCACGAAATTGCATTGGCCATCTGATCTAACTTCTGGAGGCAGTCAAAATGAGTATTTGAATTCTTCCCTACCTTATTCCTGTGCTGAGATACAGGCTGCTCCAACCTGCTGTAAAATGCTTGATTTCGAGAGTGAGCGAAACTAATGAAAACATTGTTGGGGTAAAACCTAAAGGGAAAGGCCTAGCACCAAATACAATTTGCCATCTGATCTAACTTCTGGAGGCAGTCAAAATGAGTATTTGAATTCTTCCCTACCTTATTCCTGTGCTGAGATACAGGCTGCTCCAACCTGCTGTAAAATGCTTGATTTTGAGAGTGAGCGAAACTAATGAAAACATTGTTGGGGTAAAACCTAAAGGGAAAGACCTAGCACCAAATTGCATTGGCCATCTGATCTAACTTCTGGAGGCAGTCAAAATGAGTATTTGAATTCTTCCCTACCTTATTCCTGTGCTGAGATACAGGCTGCTCCAACCTGCTGTAAAATGCTTGATTTCGAGAGTGAGCGAAACTAATGAAAACATTGTTGGGGTAAAACCTAAAGGGAAAGGCCTAGCACCAAATACAATTTGCCATCTGATCTAACTTCTGGAGGCAGTCAAAATGAGTATTTGAATTCTTCCCTACCTTATTCCTGTGCTGAGATACAGGCTGCTCCAACCTGCTGTAAAATGCTTGATTTTGAGAGTGAGCGAAACTAATGAAAACATTGTTGGGGTAAAACCTAAAGGGAAAGACCTAGCACCAAATACAATTTGCCATCTGATCTAACTTCTGGAGGCAGTCAAAATGATCCTTAGAATTCTTCCCTACCTTATTCCTGTGCTGAGATACAGGCTGCTCCAACCTGCTGTAAAATGCTTGATTTCGAGAGTGAGCGAAACTAATGAAAACATGGTTGGGGTAAAACCTAAAGGGAAAGACCTAGCACCAAATCCAATTTGCCATCTGATCTAACTTCTGGAGGCAGTCAAAATGAGTATTTGAATTCTTCCCTACCTTATTCCTGTGCTGAGATACAGGCTGCTCCAACCTGCTGTAAAATGCTTGATTTCGAGAGTGAGCGAAACTAATGAAAACATTGTTGGGGTAAAACCTAAAGGGAAAGACCTAGCACCAAATACAATTTGCCATCTGATCTAACTTCTGGAGGCAGTCAAAATGAGTATTTGAATTCTTCCCTACCTTATTCCTGTGCTGAGATACAGGCTGCTCCAACCTGCTGTAAAATGCTTGATTTCGAGAGTGAGCGAAACTAATGAAAACATTGTTGGGGTAAAACCTAAAGGGAAAGGCCTAGCACCAAATACAATTTGCCATCTGATCTAACTTCTGGAGGCAGTCAAAATGAGTATTTGAATTCTTCCCTACCTTATTCCTGTGCTGAGATACAGGCTGCTCCAACCTGCTGTAAAATGCTTGATTTCGAGAGTGAGCGAAACTAATGAAAACATTGTTGGGGTAAAACCTAAAGGGAAAGGCCTAGCACCAAATTGCATTGGCCATGTGATCTAACTTCTGGAGGCAGTCAAAATGAGTATTTGAATTCTTCCCTACCTTATTCCTGTGCTGAGATACAGGCTGCTCCAACCTGCTGTAAAATGCTTGATTTCGAGAGTGAGCGAAACTAATGAAAACATTGTTGGGGTAAAACCTAAAGGGAAAGGCCTAGCACCAAATTGCATTGGCCATCTGATCTAACTTCTGGAGGCAGTCAAAATGAGTATTTGAATTCTTCCCTACCTTATTCCTGTGCTGAGATACAGGCTGCTCCAACCTGCTGTAAAATGCTTGATTTCGAGAGTGAGCGAAACTAATGAAAACATTGTTGGGGTAAAACCTAAAGGGAAAGACCTAGCACCAAATCCAATTTGCCATCTGATCTAACTTCTGGAGGCAGTCAAAATGATCCATAGAATTCTTCCCTACCTTATTCCTGTGCTGAGATACAGGCTGCTCCAACCTGCTGTAAAATGCTTGATTTCGAGAGTGAGCGAAACTAATGAAAACATTGTTGGGGTAAAACCTAAAGGGAAAGACCTAGCACCAAATTGCATTGGCCATCTGATCTAACTTCTGGAGGCAGTCAAAATGATCCTTAGAATTCTTCCCTACCTTATTCCTGTGCTGAGATACAGGCTGCTCCAACCTGCTGTAAAATGCTTGATTTCGAGAGTGAGCGAAACTAATGAAAACATTGTTGGGGTAAAACCTAAAGGGAAAGACCTAGCACCAAATACAATTTGCCATCTGATCTAACTTCTGGAGGCAGTCAAAATGATCCTTAGAATTCTTCCCTACCTTATTCCTGTGCTGAGATACAGGCTGCTCCAACCTGCTGTAAAATGCTTGATTTCGAGAGTGAGCGAAACTAATGAAAACATTGTTGGGGTAAAACCTAAAGGGAAAGGCCTAGCACCAAATTGCATTGGCCACCTGATCTAACTTCTGGAGGCAGTCAAAATGAGTATTTGAATTCTTCCCTACCTTATTCCTGTGCTGAGATACAGGCTGCTCCAACCTGCTGTAAAATGCTTGATTTCGAGAGTGAGCGAAACTAATGAAAACATTGTTGGGGTAAAACCTAAAGGGAAAGACCTAGCACCAAATACAATTCGCCATCTGATCTAACTTCTGGAGGCAGTCAAAATGAGTATTTGAATTCTTCCCTACCTTATTCCTGTGCTGAGATACAGGCTGCTCCAACCTGCTGTAAAATGCTTGATTTCGAGAGTGAGCGAAACTAATGAAAACATTGTTGGGGTAAAACCTAAAGGGAAAGACCTAGCACCAAATTGCATTGGCCATCTGATCTAACTTCTGGAGGCAGTCAAAATGAGTATTTGAATTCTTCCCTACCTTATTCCTGTGCTGAGATACAGGCTGCTCCAACCTGCTGTAAAATGCTTGATTTCGAGAGTGAGCGAAACTAATGAAAACATTGTTGGGGTAAAACCTAAAGGGAAAGGCCTAGCACCAAATACAATTTGCCATCTGATCTAACTTCTGGAGGCAGTCAAAATGAGTATTTGAATTCTTCCCTACCTTATTCCTGTGCTGAGATACAGGCTGCTCCAACCTGCTGTAAAATGCTTGATTTCGAGAGTGAGCGAAACTAATGAAAACATTGTTGGGGTAAAACCTAAAGGGAAAGACCTAGCACCAAATTGCATTGGCCATCTGATCTAACTTCTGGAGGCAGTCAAAATGAGTATTTGAATTCTTCCCTACCTTATTCCTGTGCTGAGATACAGGCTGCTCCAACCTGCTGTAAAATGCTTGATTTCGAGAGTGAGCGAAACTAATGAAAACATTGTTGGGGTAAAACCTAAAGGGAAAGGCCTAGCACCAAATACAATTTGCCATCTGATCTAACTTCTGGAGGCAGTCAAAATGAGTATTTGAATTCTTCCCTACCTTATTCCTGTGCTGAGATACAGGCTGCTCCAACCTGCTGTAAAATGCTTGATTTTGAGAGTGAGCGAAACTAATGAAAACATTGTTGGGGTAAAACCTAAAGGGAAAGACCTAGCACCAAATACAATTTGCCATCTGATCTAACTTCTGGAGGCAGTCAAAATGATCCTTAGAATTCTTCCCTACCTTATTCCTGTGCTGAGATACAGGCTGCTCCAACCTGCTGTAAAATGCTTGATTTCGAGAGTGAGCGAAACTAATGAAAACATGGTTGGGGTAAAACCTAAAGGGAAAGACCTAGCACCAAATCCAATTTGCCATCTGATCTAACTTCTGGAGGCAGTCAAAATGAGTATTTGAATTCTTCCCTACCTTATTCCTGTGCTGAGATACAGGCTGCTCCAACCTGCTGTAAAATGCTTGATTTCGAGAGTGAGCGAAACTAATGAAAACATTGTTGGGGTAAAACCTAAAGGGAAAGACCTAGCACCAAATACAATTTGCCATCTGATCTAACTTCTGGAGGCAGTCAAAATGAGTATTTGAATTCTTCCCTACCTTATTCCTGTGCTGAGATACAGGCTGCTCCAACCTGCTGTAAAATGCTTGATTTCGAGAGTGAGCGAAACTAATGAAAACATTGTTGGGGTAAAACCTAAAGGGAAAGACCTAGCACCAAATACAATTTGCCATCTGATCTAACTTCTGGAGGCAGTCAAAATGATCCTTAGAATTCTTCCCTACCTTATTCCTGTGCTGAGATACAGGCTGCTCCAACCTGCTGTAAAATGCTTGATTTCGAGAGTGATCGCAACTAATGAAAACATTGTTGGGGTAAAACCTAAAGGGAAAGACCTAGCACCAAATACAATTTGCCATCTGATCTAACTTCTGGAGGCAGTCAAAATGAGTATTTGAATTCTTCCCTACCTTATTCCTGTGCTGAGATACAGGCTGCTCCAACCTGCTGTAAAATGCTTGATTTCGAGAGTGAGCGAAACTAATGAAAACATTGTTGGGGTAAAACCTAAAGGGAAAGACCTAGCACCAAATTGCATTGGCCATCTGATCTAACTTCTGGAGGCAGTCAAAATGAGTATTTGAATTCTTCCCTACCTTATTCCTGTGCTGAGATACAGGCTGCTCCAACCTGCTGTAAAATGCTTGATTTCGAGAGTGAGCGAAACTAATGAAAACATTGTTGGGGTAAAACCTAAAGGGAAAGGCCTAGCACCAAATTGCATTGGCCATCTGATCTAACTTCTGGAGGCAGTCAAAATGAGTATTTGAATTCTTCCCTACCTTATTCCTGTGCTGAGATACAGGCTGCTCCAACCTGCTGTAAAATGCTTGATTTCGAGAGTGAGCGAAACTAATGAAAACATTGTTGGGGTAAAACCTAAAGGGAAAGACCTAGCACCAAATACAATTTGCCATCTGATCTAACTTCTGGAGGCAGTCAAAATGAGTATTTGAATTCTTCCCTACCTTATTCCTGTGCTGAGATACAGGCTGCTCCAACCTGCTGTAAAATGCTTGATTTCGAGAGTGAGCGAAACTAATGAAAACATTGTTGGGGTAAAACCTAAAGGGAAAGACCTAGCACCAAATCCAATTTGCCATCTGATCTAACTTCTGGAGGCAGTCAAAATGATCCTTAGAATTCTTCCCTACCTTATTCCTGTGCTGAGATACAGGCTGCTCCAACCTGCTGTAAAATGCTTGATTTCGAGAGTGATCGCAACTAATGAAAACATTGTTGGGGTAAAACCTAAAGGGAAAGACCTAGCACCAAATACAATTTGCCATCTGATCTAACTTCTGGAGGCAGTCAAAATGAGTATTTGAATTCTTCCCTACCTTATTCCTGTGCTGAGATACAGGCTGCTCCAACCTGCTGTAAAATGCTTGATTTCGAGAGTGAGCGAAACTAATGAAAACATTGTTGGGGTAAAACCTAAAGGGAAAGGCCTAGCACCAAATTGCATTAGCCATCTGATCTAACTTCTGGAGGCAGTCAAAATGAGTATTTGAATTCTTCCCTACCTTATTCCTGTGCTGAGATACAGGCTGCTCCAACCTGCTGTAAAATGCTTGATTTCGAGAGTGAGCGAAACTAATGAAAACATTGTTGGGGTAAAACCTAAAGGGAAAGACCTAGCACCAAATCCAATTTGCCATCTGATCTAACTTCTGGAGGCAGTCAAAATGATCCTTAGAATTCTTCCCTACCTTATTCCTGTGCTGAGATACAGGCTGCTCCAACCTGCTGTAAAATGCTTGATTTCGAGAGTGAGCGAAACTAATGAAAACATTGTTGGGGTAAAACCTAAAGGGAATGACCTAGCACCAAATTGCATTGGCCATCTGATCTAACTTCTGGAGGCAGTCAAAATGAGTATTTGAATTCTTCCCTACCTTATTCCTGTGCTGAGATACAGGCTGCTCCAACCTGCTGTAAAATGCTTGATTTCAAGAGTGTGCGAAACTAATGAAAACATTGTTGGGGTAAAACCTAAAGGGAAAGGCCTAGCACCAAATTGCATTGGCCATCTAATTTAACTTCTGGAGGCAGTCAAAATGAGTATTTGAATTCTTCCCTACCTTATTCCTGTGCTGAGATACAGGCTGCTCCAACCTGCTGTAAAATGCTTGATTTCGAGAGTGAGCGAAACTAATGAAAACATTGTTGGGGTAAAACCTAAAGGGAAAGACCTAGCACCAAATCCAATTTGCCATCTGATCTAACTTCTGGAGGCAGTCAAAATGATCCTTAGAATTCTTCCCTACCTTATTCCTGTGCTGAGATACAGGCTGCTCCAACCTGCTGTAAAATGCTTGATTTCGAGAGTGAGCGAAACTAATGAAAACATTGTTGGGGTAAAACCTAAAGGGAAAGGCCTAGCACCAAATTGCATTGGCCATCTGATCTAACTTCTGGAGGCAGTCAAAATGAGTATTTGAATTCTTCCCTACCTTATTCCTGTGCTGAGATACAGGCTGCTCCAACCTGCTGTAAAATGCTTGATTTCGAGAGTGATCGAAACTAATGAAAACATTGTTGGGGTAAAACCTAAAGGGAAAGACCTAGCACCAAATACAATTTGCCATCTGATCTAACTTCTGGAGGCAGTCAAAATGAGTATTTGAATTCTTCCCTACCTTATTCCTGTGCTGAGATACAGGCTGCTCCAACCTGCTGTAAAATGCTTGATTTCGAGAGTGAGCGAAACTAATGAAAACATTGTTGGGGTAAAACCTAAAGGGAAAGACCTAGCACCAAATACAATTTGCCATCTGATCTAACTTCTGGAGGCAGTCAAAATGATCCTTAGAATTCTTCCCTACCTTATTCCTGTGCTGAGATACAGGCTGCTCCAACCTGCTGTAAAATGCTTGATTTCGAGAGTGAGCGAAACTAATGAAAACATTGTTGGGGTAAAACCTAAAGGGAAAGACCTAGCACCAAATACAATTTGCCATCTGATCTAACTTCTGGAGGCAGTCAAAATGAGTATTTGAATTCTTACCTACCTTATTCCTGTGCTGAGATACAGGCTGCTCCAACCTGCTGTAAAATGCTTGATTTCGAGAGTGAGCGAAACTAATGAAAACATTGTTGGGGTAAAACCTAAAGGGAAAGGCCTAGCACCAAATTGCATTGGCCATCTGATCTAACTTCTGGAGGCAGTCAAAATGAGTATTTGAATTCTTCCCTACCTTATTCCTGTGCTGAGATACAGGCTGCTCCAACCTGCTGTAAAATGCTTGATTTCGAGAGTGATCGAAACTAATGAAAACATTGTTGGGGTAAAACCTAAAGGGAAAGACCTAGCACCAAATACAATTTGCCATCTGATCTAACTTCTGGAGGCAGTCAAAATGAGTATTTGAATTCTTCCCTACCTTATTCCTGTGCTGAGATACAGGCTGCTCCAACCTGCTGTAAAATGCTTGATTTCGAGAGTGAGCGAAACTAATGAAAACATTGTTGGGGTAAAACCTAAAGGGAAAGACCTAGCACCAAATCCAATTTGCCATCTGATCTAACTTCTGGAGGCAGTCAAAATGATCCTTAGAATTCTTCCCTACCTTATTCCTGTGCTGAGATACAGGCTGCTCCAACCTGCTGTAAAATGCTTGATTTCGAGAGTGAGCGAAACTAATGAAAACATTGTTGGGGTAAAACCTAAAGGGAAAGACCTAGCACGAAATGCAATTTGCCATCTGATCTAACTTCTGGAGGCAGTCAAAATGATCCTTAGAATTCTTCCCTACCTTATTCCTGTGCTGAGATACAGGCTGCTCCAACCTGCTGTAAAATGCTTGATTTCGAGAGTGAGCGAAACTAATGAAAACATTGTTGGGGTAAAACCTAAAGGGAAAGACCTAGCACCAAATACAATTTGCCATCTGATCTAACTTCTGGAGGCAGTCAAAATGAGTATTTGAATTCTTCCCTACCTTATTCCTGTGCTGAGATACAGGCTGCTCCAACCTGCTGTAAAATGCTTGATTTCGAGAGTGAGCGAAACTAATGAAAACATTGTTGGGGTAAAACCTAAAGGGAAAGGCCTAGCACCAAATTGCATTAGCCATCTGATCTAACTTCTGGAGGCAGTCAAAATGAGTATTTGAATTCTTCCCTACCTTATTCCTGTGCTGAGATACAGGCTGCTCCAACCTGCTGTAAAATGCTTGATTTCGAGAGTGAGCGAAACTAATGAAAACATTGTTGGGGTAAAACCTAAAGGGAAAGACCTAGCACCAAATACAATTTGCCATCTGATCTAACTTCTGGAGGCAGTCAAAATGAGTATTTGAATTCTTCCCTACCTTATTCCTGTGCTGAGATACAGGCTGCTCCAACCTGCTGTAAAATGCTTGATTTCGAGAGTGAGCGAAACTAATGAAAACATTGTTGGGGTAAAACCTAAAGGGAAAGACCTAGCACCAAATCCAATTTGCCATCTGATCTAACTTCTGGAGGCAGTCAAAATGATCCATAGAATTCTTCCCTACCTTATTCCTGTGCTGAGATACAGGCTGCTCCAACCTGCTGTAAAATGCTTGATTTCGAGAGTGAGCGAAACTAATGAAAACATTGTTGGGGTAAAACCTAAAGGGAAAGACCTAGCACCAAATACAATTTGCCATCTGATCTAACTTCTGGAGGCAGTCAAAATGAGTATTTGAATTCTTCCCTACCTTATTCCTGTGCTGAGATACAGGCTGCTCCAACCTGCTGTAAAATGCTTGATTTCGAGAGTGAGCGAAACTAATGAAAACATTGTTGGGGTAAAACCTAAAGGGAAAGGCCTAGCACCAAATTGCATTGGCCATCTGATCTAACTTCTGGAGGCAGTCAGAATGAGTATTTGAATTCTTCCCTACCTTATTCCTGTGCTGAGATACAGGCTGCTCCAACCTGCTGTAAAATGCTTGATTTCGAGAGTGAGCGAAACTAATGAAAACATTGTTGGGGTAAAACCTAAAGGGAAAGACCTAGCACCAAATACAATTTGCCATCTGATCTAACTTCTGGAGGCAGTCAAAATGATCCTTAGAATTCTTCCCTACCTTATTCCTGTGCTGAGATACAGGCTGCTCCAACCTGCTGTAAAATGCTTGATTTCGAGAGTGAGCGAAACTAATGAAAACATTGTTGGGGTAAAACCTAAAGGGAAAGACCTAGCACGAAATGCAATTTGCCATCTGATCTAACTTCTGGAGGCAGTCAAAATGATCCTTAGAATTCTTCCCTACCTTATTCCTGTGCTGAGATACAGGCTGCTCCAACCTTCAGTAAAATGCTTGATTTCGAGTGTGATCGCAACTAATGAAAACATTGTTGGGGTAAAACCTAAAGGGAAAGACCTAGCACCAAATACAATTTGCCATCTGATCTAACTTCTGGAGGCAGTCAAAATGAGTATTTGAATTCTTCCCTACCTTATTCCTGTGCTGAGATACAGGCTGCTCCAACCTGCTGTAAAATGCTTGATTTCGAGAGTGAGCGAAACTAATGAAAACATTGTTGGGGTAAAACCTAAAGGGAAAGGCCTAGCACCAAATTGCATTGGCCATCTGATCTAACTTCTGGAGGCAGTCAAAATGAGTATTTGAATTCTTCCCTACCTTATTCCTGTGCTGAGATACAGGCTGCTCCAACCTGCTGTAAAATGCTTGATTTCGAGAGTGAGCGAAACTAATGAAAACATTGTTGGGGTAAAACCTAAAGGGAAAGGCCTAGCACCAAATTGCATTGGCCATCTGATCTAACTTCTGGAGGCAGTCAAAATGAGTATTTGAATTCTTCCCTGCCTTATTCCTGTGCTGAGATACAGGCTGCTCCAACCTGCTGTAAAATGCTTGATTTCGAGAGTGAGCGAAACTAATGAAAACATTGTTGGGGTAAAACCTAAAGGGAAAGACCTAGCACCAAATCCAATTTGCCATCTGATCTAACTTCTGGAGGCAGTCAAAATGATCCATAGAATTCTTCCCTACCTTATTCCTGTGCTGAGATACAGGCGGCTCCAACCTGCTGTAAAATGCTTGATTTCGAGAGTGAGCGAAACTAATGAAAACATTGTTGGGGTAAAACCTAAAGGGAAAGGCCTACCATCAAAGTCCATTGGCCATCTGATCTAACTTCTGGAGGCAGTCAAAATGAGTATTTGAATTCTTCCCTACCTTATTCCTGTGCTGAGATACAGGCTGCTCCAACCTGCTGTAAAATGCTTGATTTCGAGAGTGAGCGAAACTAATGAAAACATTGTTGGGGTAAAACCTAAAGGGAAAGGCCTAGCACCAAATTGCATTGGCCATCTGATCTAACTTCTTGAGGCAGTAAAAATGAGTATTTGAATTCTTCCCTACCTTATTCCTGTGCTGAGATACAGGCTGCTCCAACCTGCTGTAAAATGCTTGATTTCGAGAGTGAGCGAAACTAATGAAAACATTGTTGGGGTAAAACCTAAAGGGAAAGACCTAGCACCAAATACAATTTGCCATCTGATCTAACTTCTGGAGGCAGTCAAAATGATCCTTAGAATTCTTCCCTACCTTATTCCTGTGCTGAGATACAGGCTGCTCCAACCTGCTGTAAAATGCTTGATTTCGAGAGTGAGCGAAACTAATGAAAACATTGTTGGGGTAAAACCTAAAGGGAAAGGCCTAGCACCAAATTGCATTGGCCACCTGATCTAACTTCTGGAGGCAGTCAAAATGAGTATTTGAATTCTTCCCTACCTTATTCCTGTGCTGAGATACAGGCTGCTCCAACCTGCTGTAAAATGCTTGATTTCGAGAGTGAGCGAAACTAATGAAAACATTGTTGGGGTAAAACCTAAAGGGAAAGACCTAGCACCAAATACAATTCGCCATCTGATCTAACTTCTGGAGGCAGTCAAAATGAGTATTTGAATTCTTCCCTACCTTATTCCTGTGCTGAGATACAGGCTGCTCCAACCTGCTGTAAAATGCTTGATTTCGAGAGTGAGCGAAACTAATGAAAACATTGTTGGGGTAAAACCTAAAGGGAAAGGCCTAGCACCAAATACAATTTGCCATCTGATCTAACTTCTGGAGGCAGTCAAAATGAGTATTTGAATTCTTCCCTACCTTATTCCTGTGCTGAGATACAGGCTGCTCCAACCTGCTGTAAAATGCTTGATTTCGAGAGTGAGCGAAACTAATGAAAACATTGTTGGGGTAAAACCTAAAGGGAAAGACCTAGCACCAAATTGCATTGGCCATCTGATCTAACTTCTGGAGGCAGTCAAAATGAGTATTTGAATTCTTCCCTACCTTATTCCTGTGCTGAGATACAGGCTGCTCCAACCTGCTGTAAAATGCTTGATTTCGAGAGTGAGCGAAACTAATGAAAACATTGTTGGGGTAAAACCTAAAGGGAAAGGCCTAGCACCAAATACAATTTTCCATCTGATCTAACTTCTGGAGGCAGTCAAAATGAGTATTTGAATTCTTCCCTACCTTATTCCTGTGCTGAGATACAGGCTGCTCCAACCTGCTGTAAAATGCTTGATTTCGAGAGTGAGCGAAACTAATGAAAACATTGTTGGGCTAAAACCTAAAGGGAAAGGCCTAGCACCAAATTGCATTGGCCATCTGATCTAACTTCTGGAGGCAGTCAAAATGATCCTTAGAATTCTTCCCTACCTTATTCCTGTGCTGAGATACAGGCTGCTCCAACCTGCTGTAAAATGCTTGATTTTGAGAGTGAGCGAAACTAATGAAAACATTGTTGGGGTAAAACCTAAAGGGAAAGGCCTAGCACCAAATTGCATTGGCCATCTGATCTAACTTCTGGAGGCAGTCAAAATGAGTATTTGAATTCTTCCCTACCTTATTCCTGTGCTGAGATACAGGCTGCTCCAACCTGCTGTAAAATGCTTGATTTCGAGAGTGAGCGAAACTAATGAAAACATTGTTGGGGTAAAACCTAAAGGGAAAGGCCTAGCACCAAATTGCATTGGCCATCTGATCTAACTTCTGGAGGCAGTAAAAATGAGTATTTGAATTCTTCCCTACCTTATTCCTGTGCTGAGATACAGGCTGCTCCAACCTGCTGTAAAATGCTTGATTTCGAGAGTGAGCGAAACTAATGAAAACATTGTTGGGGTAAAACCTAAAGGGAAAGACCTAGCACCAAATTGCATTGGCCATCTGATCTAACTTCTGGAGGCAGTCAAAATGATCCTTAGAATTCTTCCCTACCTTATTCCTGTGCTGAGATACAGGCTGCTCCAACCTGCTGTAAAATGCTTGATTTCGAGAGTGAGCGAAACTAATGAAAACATTGTTGGGGTAAAACCTAAAGGGAAAGACCTAGCACCAAATACAATTTGCCATCTGATCTAACTTCTGGAGGCAGTCAAAATGATCCTTAGAATTCTTCCCTACCTTATTCCTGTGCTGAGATACAGGCTGCTCCAACCTGCTGTAAAATGCTTGATTTCGAGAGTGAGCGAAACTAATGAAAACATTGTTGGGGTAAAACCTAAAGGGAAAGGCCTAGCACCAAATTGCATTGGCCACCTGATCTAACTTCTGGAGGCAGTCAAAATGAGTATTTGAATTCTTCCCTACCTTATTCCTGTGCTGAGATACAGGCTGCTCCAACCTGCTGTAAAATGCTTGATTTCGAGAGTGAGCGAAACTAATGAAAACATTGTTGGGGTAAAACCTAAAGGGAAAGACCTAGCACCAAATACAATTCGCCATCTGATCTAACTTCTGGAGGCAGTCAAAATGAGTATTTGAATTCTTCCCTACCTTATTCCTGTGCTGAGATACAGGCTGCTCCAACCTGCTGTAAAATGCTTGATTTCGAGAGTGAGCGAAACTAATGAAAACATTGTTGGGGTAAAACCTAAAGGGAAAGACCTAGCACCAAATTGCATTGGCCATCTGATCTAACTTCTGGAGGCAGTCAAAATGAGTATTTGAATTCTTCCCTACCTTATTCCTGTGCTGAGATACAGGCTGCTCCAACCTGCTGTAAAATGCTTGATTTCGAGAGTGAGCGAAACTAATGAAAACATTGTTGGGGTAAAACCTAAAGGGAAAGGCCTAGCACCAAATACAATTTGCCATCTGATCTAACTTCTGGAGGCAGTCAAAATGAGTATTTGAATTGTTCCCTACCTTATTCCTGTGCTGAGATACAGGCTGCTCCAACCTGCTGTAAAATGCTTGATTTCGAGAGTGAGCGAAACTAATGAAAACATTGTTGGGGTAAAACCTAAAGGGAAAGACCTAGCACCAAATTGCATTGGCCATCTGATCTAACTTCTGGAGGCAGTCAAAATGAGTATTTGAATTCTTCCCTACCTTATTCCTGTGCTGAGATACAGGCTGCTCCAACCTGCTGTAAAATGCTTGATTTCGAGAGTGAGCGAAACTAATGAAAACATTGTTGGGGTAAAACCTAAAGGGAAAGGCCTAGCACCAAATACAATTTGCCATCTGATCTAACTTCTGGAGGCAGTCAAAATGAGTATTTGAATTCTTCCCTACCTTATTCCTGTGCTGAGATACAGGCTGCTCCAACCTGCTGTAAAATGCTTGATTTTGAGAGTGAGCGAAACTAATGAAAACATTGTTGGGGTAAAACCTAAAGGGAAAGACCTAGCACCAAATACAATTTGCCATCTGATCTAACTTCTGGAGGCAGTCAAAATGATCCTTAGAATTCTTCCCTACCTTATTCCTGTGCTGAGATACAGGCTGCTCCAACCTGCTGTAAAATGCTTGATTTCGAGAGTGAGCGAAACTAATGAAAACATGGTTGGGGTAAAACCTAAAGGGAAAGACCTAGCACCAAATCCAATTTGCCATCTGATCTAACTTCTGGAGGCAGTCAAAATGAGTATTTGAATTCTTCCCTACCTTATTCCTGTGCTGAGATACAGGCTGCTCCAACCTGCTGTAAAATGCTTGATTTCGAGAGTGAGCGAAACTAATGAAAACATTGTTGGGGTAAAACCTAAAGGGAAAGACCTAGCACCAAATACAATTTGCCATCTGATCTAACTTCTGGAGGCAGTCAAAATGAGTATTTGAATTCTTCCCTACCTTATTCCTGTGCTGAGATACAGGCTGCTCCAACCTGCTGTAAAATGCTTGATTTCGAGAGTGAGCGAAACTAATGAAAACATTGTTGGGGTAAAACCTAAAGGGAAAGACCTAGCACGAAATGCAATTTGCCATCTGATCTAACTTCTGGAGGCAGTCAAAATGATCCTTAGAATTCTTCCCTACCTTATTCCTGTGCTGAGATACAGGCTGCTCCAACCTGCTGTAAAATGCTTGATTTCGAGAGTGATCGCAACTAATGAAAACATTGTTGGGGTAAAACCTAAAGGGAAAGACATAGCACCAAATACAATTTGCCATCTGATCTAACTTCTGGAGGCAGTCAAAATGAGTATTTGAATTCTTCCCTACCTTATTCCTGTGCTGAGATACAGGCTGCTCCAACCTGCTGTAAAATGCTTGATTTCGAGAGTGAGCGAAACTAATGAAAACATTGTTGGGGTAAAACCTAAAGGGAAAGACCTAGCACCAAATTGCATTGCCCATCTGATCTAACTTCTGGAGGCAGTCAAAATGAGTATTTGAATTCTTCCCTACCTTATTCCTGTGCTGAGATACAGGCTGCTCCAACCTGCTGTAAAATGCTTGATTTCGAGAGTGAGCGAAACTAATGAAAACATTGTTGGGGTAAAACCTAAAGGGAAAGGCCTAGCACCAAATTGCATTGGCCATCTGATCTAACTTCTGGAGGCAGTCAAAATGAGTATTTGAATTCTTCCCTACCTTATTCCTGTGCTGAGATACAGGCTGCTCCAACCTGCTGTAAAATGCTTGATTTCGAGAGTGAGCGAAACTAATGAAAACATTGTTGGGGTAAAACCTAAAGGGAAAGACCTAGCACCAAATACAATTTGCCATCTGATCTAACTTCTGGAGGCAGTCAAAATGAGTATTTGAATTCTTCCCTACCTTATTCCTGTGCTGAGATACAGGCTGCTCCAACCTGCTGTAAAATGCTTGATTTCGAGAGTGAGCGAAACTAATGAAAACATTGTTGGGGTAAAACCTAAAGGGAAAGACCTAGCACGAAATGCAATTTGCCATCTGATCTAACTTCTGGAGGCAGTCAAAATGAGTATTTGAATTCTTCCCTACCTTATTCCTGTGCTGAGATACAGGCTGCTCCAACCTGCTGTAAAATGCTTGATTTCGAGAGTGATCGCAACTAATGAAAACATTGTTGGGGTAAAACCTAAAGGGAAAGACCTAGCACCAAATCCAATTTGCCATCTGATCTAACTTCTGGAGGCAGTCAAAATGAGTATTTGAATTCTTCCCTACCTTATTCCTGTGCTGAGATACAGGCTGCTCCAACCTGCTGTAAAATGCTTGATTTCGAGAGTGAGCGAAACTAATGAAAACATTGTTGGGGTAAAACCTAAAGGGAAAGGCCTAGCACCAAATTGCATTAGCCATCTGATCTAACTTCTGGAGGCAGTCAAAATGAGTATTTGAATTCTTCCCTACCTTATTCCTGTGCTGAGATACAGGCTGCTCCAACCTGCTGTAAAATGCTTGATTTCGAGAGTGAGCAAAACTAATGAAAACATTGTTGGGGTAAAACCTAAAGGGAAAGACCTAGCACCAAATCCAATTTGCCATCTGATCTAACTTCTGGAGGCAGTCAAAATGATCCTTAGAATTCTTCCCTACCTTATTCCTGTGCTGAGATACAGGCTGCTCCAACCTGCTGTAAAATGCTTGATTTCGAGAGTGAGCGAAACTAATGAAAACATTGTTGGGGTAAAACCTAAAGGGAAAGGCCTACCATCAAAGTCCATTGGCCATCAGATCTAACTTCTGGAGGCAGTCAAAATGAGTATTTGAATTCTTCCCTACCTTATTCCTGTGCTGAGATACAGGCTGCTCCAACCTGCTGTAAAATGCTTGATTTCGAGAGTGAGCGAAACTAATGAAAACATTGTTGGGGTAAAACCTAAAGGGAATGACCTAGCACCAAATTGCATTGGCCATCTGATCTAACTTCTGGAGGCAGTCAAAATGAGTATTTGAATTCTTCCCTACCTTATTCCTGTGCTGAGATACAGGCTGCTCCAACCTGCTGTAAAATGCTTGATTTCAAGTGTGTGCGAAACTAATGAAAACATTGTTGGGGTAAAACCTAAAGGGAAAGGCCTAGCACCAAATTGCATTGGCCATCTAATTTAACTTCTGGAGGCAGTAAAAATGAGTATTTGAATTCTTCCCTACCTTATTCCTGTGCTGAGATACAGGCTGCTCCAACCTGCTGTAAAATGCTTGATTTCGAGAGTGAGCGAAACTAATGAAAACATTGTTGGGGTAAAACCTAAAGGGAAAGACCTAGCACCAAATCCAATTTGCCATCTGATCTAACTTCTGGAGGCAGTCAAAATGATCCTTAGAATTCTTCCCTACCTTATTCCTGTGCTGAGATACAGGCTGCTCCAACCTGCTGTAAAATGCTTGATTTCGAGAGTGAGCGAAACTAATGAAAACATTGTTGGGGTAAAACCTAAAGGGAAAGGCCTAGCACCAAATTGCATTGGCCATCTGATCTAACTTCTGGAGGCAGTCAAAATGAGTATTTGAATTCTTCCCTACCTTATTCCTGTGCTGAGATACAGGCTGCTCCAACCTGCTGTAAAATGCTTGATTTCGAGAGTGAGCGAAACTAATGAAAACATTGTTGGGGTAAAACCTAAAGGGAAAGACCTAGCACCAAATACAATTTGCCATCTGATCTAACTTCTGGAGGCAGTCAAAATGAGTATTTGAATTCTTCCCTACCTTATTCCTGTGCTGAGATACAGGCTGCTCCAACCTGCTGTAAAATGCTTGATTTCGAGAGTGAGCGAAACTAATGAAAACATTGTTGGGGTAAAACCTAAAGGGAAAGACCTAGCACGAAATGCAATTTGCCATCTGATCTAACTTCTGGAGGCAGTCAAAATGATCCTTAGAATTCTTCCCTACCTTATTCCTGTGCTGAGATACAGGCTGCTCCAACCTGCTGTAAAATGCTTGATTTCGAGAGTGAGCGAAACTAATGAAAACATTGTTGGGGTAAAACCTAAAGGGAAAGACCTAGCACCAAATACAATTTGCCATCTGATCTAACTTCTGGAGGCAGTCAAAATGAGTATTTGAATTCTTCCCTACCTTATTCCTGTGCTGAGATACAGGCTGCTCCAACCTGCTGTAAAATGCTTGATTTCGAGAGTGAGCGAAACTAATGAAAACATTGTTGGGGTAAAACCTAAAGGGAAAGGCCTAGCACCAAATTGCATTAGCCATCTGATCTAACTTCTGGAGGCAGTCAAAATGAGTATTTGAATTCTTCCCTACCTTATTCCTGTGCTGAGATACAGGCTGCTCCAACCTGCTGTAAAATGCTTGATTTCGAGAGTGAGCGAAACTAATGAAAACATGGTTGGGGTAAAACCTAAAGGGAAAGACCTAGCACCAAATCCAATTTGCCATCTGATCTAACTTCTGGAGGCAGTCAAAATGATCCTTAGAATTCTTCCCTACCTTATTCCTGTGCTGAGATACAGGCTGCTCCAACCTGCTGTAAAATGCTTGATTTCGAGAGTGAGCGAAACTAATGAAAACATTGTTGGGGTAAAACCTAAAAGGAATGACCTAGCACCAAATTGCATTGGCCATCTGATCTAACTTCTGGAGGCAGTCAAAATGAGTATTTGAATTCTTCCCTACCTTATTCCTGTGCTGAGATACAGGCTGCTCCAACCTGCTGTAAAATGCTTGATTTCAAGAGTGTGCGAAACTAATGAAAACATTGTTGGGGTAAAACCTAAAGGGAAAGGCCTAGCACCAAATTGCATTGGCCATCTAATTTAACTTCTGGAGGCAGTCAAAATGATCCTTAGAATTCTTCCCTACCTTATTCCTGTGCTGAGATACAGGCTGCTCCAACCTGCTGTAAAATGCTTGATTTCGAGAGTGAGCGAAACTAATGAAAACATTGTTGGGGTAAAACCTAAAGGGAAAGACCTAGCACCAAATCCAATTTGCCATCTGATCTAACTTCTGGAGGCAGTCAAAATGATCCTTAGAATTCTTCCCTACCTTATTCCTGTGCTGAGATACAGGCTGCTCCAACCTGCTGTAAAATGCTTGATTTCGAGAGTGAGCGAAACTAATGAAAACATTGTTGGGGTAAAACCTAAAGGGAAAGGCCTAGCACCAAATTGCATTGGCCATCTGATCTAACTTCTGGAGGCAGTCAAAATGAGTATTTGAATTCTTCCCTACCTTATTCCTGTGCTGAGATACAGGCTGCTCCAACCTGCTGTAAAATGCTTGATTTCGAGAGTGAGCGAAACTAATGAAAACATTGTTGGGGTAAAACCTAAAGGGAAAGACCTAGCACCAAATACAATTTGCCATCTGATCTAACTTCTGGAGGCAGTCAAAATGATCCTTAGAATTCTTCCCTACCTTATTCCTGTGCTGAGATACAGGCTGCTCCAACCTGCTGTAAAATGCTTGATTTCGAGAGTGAGCGAAACTAATGAAAACATTGTTGGGGTAAAACCTAAAGGGAAAGACCTAGCACCAAATCCAATTTGCCATCTGATCTAACTTCTGGAGGCAGTCAAAATGAGTATTTGAATTCTTACCTACCTTATTCCTGTGCTGAGATACAGGCTGCTCCAACCTGCTGTAAAATGCTTGATTTCGAGAGTGAGCGAAACTAATGAAAACATTGTTGGGGTAAAACCTAAAGGGAAAGGCCTAGCACCAAATTGCATTGGCCATCTGATCTAACTTCTGGAGGCAGTCAAAATGAGTATTTGAATTCTTCCCTACCTTATTCCTGTGCTGAGATACAGGCTGCTCCAACCTGCTGTAAAATGCTTGATTTCGAGAGTGAGCGAAACTAATGAAAACATTGTTGGGGTAAAACCTAAAGGGAAAGACCTAGCACCAAATCCAATTTGCCATCTGATCTAACTTCTGGAGGCAGTCAAAATGATCCTTAGAATTCTTCCCTACCTTATTCCTGTGCTGAGATACAGGCTGCTCCAACCTGCTGTAAAATGCTTGATTTCGAGAGTGAGCGAAACTAATGAAAACATTGTTGGGGTAAAACCTAAAGGGAAAGGCCTACCATCAAAGTCCATTGGCCATCAGATCTAACTTCTGGAGGCAGTCAAAATGAGTATTTGAATTCTTCCCTACCTTATTCCTGTGCTGAGATACAGGCTGCTCCAACCTGCTGTAAAATGCTTGATTTCGAGAGTGAGCGAAACTAATGAAAACATTGTTGGGGTAAAACCTAAAGGGAAAGACCTAGCACCAAATCCAATTTGCCATCTGATCTAACTTCTGGAGGCAGTCAAAATGATCCTTAGAATTCTTCCCTACCTTATTCCTGTGCTGAGATACAGGCTGCTCCAACCTGCTGTAAAATGCTTGATTTCGAGAGTGAGCGAAACTAATGAAAACATTGTTGGGGTAAAACCTAAAGGGAAAGGCCTAGCACCAAATTGCATTGGCCATCTGATCTAACTTCTGGAGGCAGTCAAAATGAGTATTTGAATTCTTCCCTACCTTATTCCTGCGCTGAGATACAGGCTGCTCCAACCTGCTGTAAAATGCTTGATTTCGAGAGTGAGCGAAACTAATGAAAACATTGTTGGGGTAAAACCTAAAGGGAAAGACCTAGCACCAAATACAATTTGCCATCTGATCTAACTTCTGGAGGCAGTCAAAATGAGTATTTGAATTCTTCCCTACCTTATTCCTGTGCTGAGATACAGGCTGCTCCAACCTGCTGTAAAATGCTTGATTTCGAGAGTGAGCGAAACTAATCAAAACATTGTTGGGGTAAAACCTAAAGGGAAAGACCTAGCACGAAATGCAATTTGCCATCTGATCTAACTTCTGGAGGCAGTCAAAATGATCCTTAGAATTCTTCCCTACCTTATTCCTGTGCTGAGATACAGGCTGCTCCAACCTGCTGTAAAATGCTTGATTTCGAGAGTGATCGCAACTAATGAAAACATTGTTGGGGTAAAACCTAAAGGGAAAGACCTAGCACCAAATACAATTTGCCATCTGATCTAACTTCTGGAGGCAGTCAAAATGAGTATTTGAATTCTTCCCTACCTTATTCCTGTGCTGAGATACAGGCTGCTCCAACCTGCTGTAAAATGCTTGATTTCGAGAGTGAGCGAAACTAATGAAAACATTGTTGGGGTAAAACCTAAAGGGAAAGGCCTAGCACCAAATTGCATTAGCCATCTGATCTAACTTCTGGAGGCAGTCAAAATGAGTATTTGAATTCTTCCCTACCTTATTCCTGTGCTGAGATACAGGCTGCTCCAACCTGCTGTAAAATGCTTGATTTCGAGAGTGAGCGAAACTAATGAAAACATGGTTGGGGTAAAACCTAAAGGGAAAGACCTAGCACCAAATCCAATTTGCCATCTGATCTAACTTCTGGAGGCAGTCAAAATGATCCTTAGAATTCTTCCCTACCTTATTCCTGTGCTGAGATACAGGCTGCTCCAACCTGCTGTAAAATGCTTGATTTCGAGAGTGAGCGAAACTAATGAAAACATTGTTGGGGTAAAACCTAAAGGGAAAGGCCTACCATCAAAGTCCATTGGCCATCTGATCTAACTTCTGGAGGCAGTCAAAATGAGTATTTGAATTCTTCCCTACCTTATTCCTGTGCTGAGATACAGGCTGCTCCAACCTGCTGTAAAATGCTTGATTTCGAGAGTGAGCGAAACTAATGAAAACATTGTTGGGGTAAAACCTAAAGGGAATGACCTAGCACCAAATTGCATTGGCCATCTGATCTAACTTCTGGAGGCAGTCAAAATGAGTATTTGAATTCTTCCCTACCTTATTCCTGTGCTGAGATACAGGCTGCTCCAACCTGCTGTAAAATGCTTGATTTCAAGAGTGTGCGAAACTAATGAAAACATTGTTGGGGTAAAACCTAAAGGGAAAGGCCTAGCACCAAATTGCATTGGCCATCTAATTTAACTTCTGGAGGCAGTCAAAATGAGTATTTGAATTCTTCCCTACCTTATTCCTGTGCTGAGATACAGGCTGCTCCAACCTGCTGTAAAATGCTTGATTTCGAGAGTGAGCGAAACTAATGAAAACATTGTTGGGGTAAAACCTAAAGGGAAAGACCTAGCACCAAATCCAATTTGCCATCTGATCTAACTTCTGGAGGCAGTCAAAATGATCCTTAGAATTCTTCCCTACCTTATTCCTGTGCTGAGATACAGGCTGCTCCAACCTGCTGTAAAATGCTTGATTTCGAGAGTGAGCGAAACTAATGAAAACATTGTTGGGGTAAAACCTAAAGGGAAAGGCCTAGCACCAAATTGCATTGGCCATCTGATCTAACTTCTGGAGGCAGTCAAAATGAGTATTTGAATTCTTCCCTACCTTATTCCTGTGCTGAGATACAGGCTGCTCCAACCTGCTGTAAAATGCTTGATTTCGAGAGTGAGCGAAACTAATGAAAACATTGTTGGGGTAAAACCTAAAGGGAAAGACCTAGCACCAAATACAATTTGCCATCTGATCTAACTTCTGGAGGCAGTCAAAATGATCCTTAGAATTCTTCCCTACCTTATTCCTGTGCTGAGATACAGGCTGCTCCAACCTGCTGTAAAATGCTTGATTTCGAGAGTGAGCGAAACTAATGAAAACATTGTTGGGGTAAAACCTAAAGGGAAAGACCTAGCACCAAATACAATTTGCCATCTGATCTAACTTCTGGAGGCAGTCAAAATGAGTATTTGAATTCTTCCCTACCTTATTCCTGTGCTGAGATACAGGCTGCTCCAACCTGCTGTAAAATGCTTGATTTCGAGAGTGAGCGAAACTAATGAAAACATTGTTGGGGTAAAACCTAAAGGGAAAGGCCTAGCACCAAATTGCATTGGCCATCTGATCTAACTTCTGGAGGCAGTCAAAATGAGTATTTGAATTCTTCCCTACCTTATTCCTGTGCTGAGATACAGGCTGCTCCAACCTGCTGTAAAATGCTTGATTTCGAGAGTGATCGAAACTAATGAAAACATTGTTGGGGTAAAACCTAAAGGGAAAGACCTAGCACCAAATACAATTTGCCATCTGATCTAACTTCTGGAGGCAGTCAAAATGAGTATTTGAATTCTTCCCTACCTTATTCCTGTGCTGAGATACAGGCTGCTCCAACCTGCTGTAAAATGCTTGATTTCGAGAGTGAGCGAAACTAATAAAAACATTGTTGGGGTAAAACCTAAAGGGAAAGACCTAGCACCAAATACAATTTGCCATCTGATCTAACTTCTGGAGGCAGTCAAAATGATCCTTAGAATTCTTCCCTACCTTATTCCTGTGCTGAGATACAGGCTGCTCCAACCTGCTGTAAAATGCTTGATTTCGAGAGTGAGCGAAACTAATGAAAACATTGTTGGGGTAAAACCTAAAGGGAAAGACCTAGCACCAAATACAATTTGCCATCTGATCTAACTTCTGGAGGCAGTCAAAATGAGTATTTGAATTCTTCCCTACCTTATTCCTGTGCTGAGATACAGGCTGCTCCAACCTGCTGTAAAATGCTTGATTTCGAGAGTGAGCGAAACTAATGAAAACATTGTTGGGGTAAAACCTAAAGGGAAAGACCTAGCACCAAATCCAATTTGCCATCTGATCTAACTTCTGGAGGCAGTCAAAATGATCCTTAGAATTCTTCCCTACCTTATTCCTGTGCTGAGATACAGGCTGCTCCAACCTGCTGTAAAATGCTTGATTTCGAGAGTGAGCGAAACTAATGAAAACATTGTTGGGGTAAAACCTAAAGGGAAAGACCTAGCACCAAATACAATTTGCCATCTGATCTAACTTCTGGAGGCAGTCAAAATGATCCTTAGAATTCTTCCCTACCTTATTCCTGTGCTGAGATACAGGCTGCTCCAACCTGCTGTAAAATGCTTGATTTCGAGAGTGAGCGAAACTAATGAAAACATTGTTGGGGTAAAACCTAAAGGGAAAGACCTAGCACCAAATCCAATTTGCCATCTGATCTAACTTCTGGAGGCAGTCAAAATGATCCTTAGAATTCTTCCCTACCTTATTCCTGTGCTGAGATACAGGCTGCTCCAACCTGCTGTAAAATGCTTGATTTCGAGAGTGAGCGAAACTAATGAAAACATTGTTGGGGTAAAACCTAAAGGGAAAGACCTAGCACCAAATACAATTTGCCATCTGATCTAACTTCTGGAGGCAGTCAAAATGATCCTTAGAATTCTTCCCTACCTTATTCCTGTGCTGAGATACAGGCTGCTCCAACCTGCTGTAAAATGCTTGATTTCGAGAGTGAGTGAAACTAATGAAAACATTGTTGGGGTAAAACCTAAAGGGAAAGGCCTAGCACCAAATACAATTTGCCATCTGATCTAACTTCTGGAGGCAGTCAAAATGAGTATTTGAATTCTTCCCTACCTTATTCCTGTGCTGAGATACAGGCTGCTCCAACCTGCTGTAAAATGCTTGATTTCGAGAGTGAGCAAAACTAATGAAAACATTGTTGGGGTAAAACCTAAAGGGAAAGACCTAGCACCAAATCCAATTTGCCATCTGATCTAACTTCTGGAGGCAGTCAAAATGATCCTTAGAATTCTTCCCTACCTTATTCCTGTGCTGAGATACAGGCTGCTCCAACCGGCTGTAAAATGCTTGATTTCGAGAGTGAGCGAAACTAATGAAAACATTGTTGGGGTAAAACCTAAAGGGAAAGACCTAGCACCAAATCCAATTTGCCATCTGATCTAACTTCTGGAGGCAGTCAAAATGATCCTTAGAATTCTTCCCTACCTTATTCCTGTGCTGAGATACAGGCTGCTCCAACCTGCTGTAAAATGCTTGATTTCGAGAGTGAGCGAAACTAATGAAAACATTGTTGGGGTAAAACCTAAAGGGAAAGACCTAGCACCAAATACAATTTGCCATCTGATCTAACTTCTGGAGGCAGTCAAAATGAGTATTTGAATTCTTCCCTACCTTATTCCTGTGCTGAGATACAGGCTGCTCCAACCTGCTGTAAAATGCTTGATTTCGAGAGTGAGCGAAACTAATGAAAACATTGTTGGGGTAAAACCTAAAGGGAAAGACCTAGCACGAAATGCAATTTGCCATCTGATCTAACTTCTGGAGGCAGTCAAAATGATCCTTAGAATTCTTCCCTACCTTATTCCTGTGCTGAGATACAGGCTGCTCCAACCTGCTGTAAAATGCTTGATTTCGAGAGTGAGCGAAACTAATGAAAACATTGTTGGGGTAAAACCTAAAGGGAAAGACCTAGCACCAAATACAATTTGCCATCTGATCTAACTTCTGGAGGCAGTCAAAATGATCCTTAGAATTCTTCCCTACCTTATTCCTGTGCTGAGATACAGGCTGCTCCAACCTGCTGTAAAATGCTTGATTTCGAGAGTGAGCGAAACTAATGAAAACATTGTTGGGGTAAAACCTAAAGGGAAAGGCCTAGCACCAAATTGCATAGGCCATCTGATCTAACTTCTGGAGGCAGTCAAAATGAGTATTTGAATTCTTCCCTACCTTATTCCTGTGCTGAGATACAGGCTGCTCCAACCTGCTGTAAAATGCTTGATTTCGAGAGTGAGCGAAACTAATGAAAACATTGTTGGGGTAAAACCTAAAGGGAAAGACCTAGCACCAAATCCAATTTGCCATCTGATCTAACTTCTGGAGGCAGTCAAAATGATCCTTAGAATTCTTCCCTACCTTATTCCTGTGCTGAGATACAGGCTGCTCCAACCTGCTGTAAAATGCTTGATTTCGAGAGTGAGCGAAACTAATGAAAACATTGTTGGGGTAAAACCTAAAGGGAAAGGCCTACCATCAAAGTCCATTGGCCATCAGATCTAACTTCTGGAGGCAGTCAAAATGAGTATTTGAATTCTTCCCTACCTTATTCCTGTGCTGAGATACAGGCTGCTCCAACCTGCTGTAAAATGCTTGATTTCGAGAGTGATCGAAACTAATGAAAACATTGTTGGGGTAAAACCTAAAGGGAATGACCTAGCACCAAATTGCATTGGCCATCTGATCTAACTTCTGGAGGCAGTCAAAATGAGTATTTGAATTCTTCCCTACCTTATTCCTGTGCTGAGATACAGGCTGCTCCAACCTGCTGTAAAATGCTTGATTTCAAGAGTGTGCGAAACTAATGAAAACATTGTTGGGGTAAAACCTAAAGGGAAAGGCCTAGCACCAAATTGCATTGGCCATCTAATTTAACTTCTGGAGGCAGTCAAAATGAGTATTTGAATTCTTCCCTACCTTATTCCTGTGCTGAGATACAGGCTGCTCCAACCTGCTGTAAAATGCTTGATTTCGAGAGTGAGCGAAACTAATGAAAACATTGTTGGGGTAAAACCTAAAGGGAAAGACCTAGCACCAAATCCAATTTGCCATCTGATCTAACTTCTGGAGGCAGTCAAAATGATCCTTAGAATTCTTCCCTACCTTATTCCTGTGCTGAGATACAGGCTGCTCCAACCTGCTGTAAAATGCTTGATTTCGAGAGTGAGCGAAACTAATGAAAACATTGTTGGGGTAAAACCTAAAGGGAAAGGCCTAGCACCAAATTGCATTGGCCATCTGATCTAACTTCTGGAGGCAGTCAAAATGAGTATTTGAATTCTTCCCTACCTTATTCCTGTGCTGAGATACAGGCTGCTCCAACCTGCTGTAAAATGCTTGATTTCGAGAGTGGTCGAAACTAATGAAAACATTGTTGGGGTAAAACCTAAAGGGAAAGACCTAGCACCAAATACAATTTGCCATCTGATCTAACTTCTGGAGGCAGTCAAAATGAGTATTTGAATTCTTCCCTACCTTATTCCTGTGCTGAGATACAGGCTGCTCCAACCTGCTGTAAAATGCTTGATTTCGAGAGTGAGCGAAACTAATGAAAACATTGTTGGGGTAAAACCTAAAGGGAAAGACCTAGCACCAAATACAATTTGCCATCTGATCTAACTTCTGGAGGCAGTCAAAATGATCCTTAGAATTCTTCCCTACCTTATTCCTGTGCTGAGATACAGGCTGCTCCAACCTGCTGTAAAATGCTTGATTTCGAGAGTGAGCGAAACTAATGAAAACATTGTTGGGGTAAAACCTAAAGGGAAAGACCTAGCACCAAATACAATTTGCCATCTGATCTAACTTCTGGAGGCAGTCAAAATGAGTATTTGAATTCTTCCCTACCTTATTCCTGTGCTGAGATACAGGCTGCTCCAACCTGCTGTAAAATGCTTGATTTCGAGAGTGAGCGAAACTAATGAAAACATTGTTGGGGTAAAACCTAAAGGGAAAGACCTAGCACCAAATCCAATTTGCCATCTGATCTAACTTCTGGAGGCAGTCAAAATGATCCTTAGAATTCTTCCCTACCTTATTCCTGTGCTGAGATACAGGCTGCTCCAACCTGCTGTAAAATGCTTGATTTCGAGAGTGAGCGAAACTAATGAAAACATTGTTGGGGTAAAACCTAAAGGGAAAGACCTAGCACCAAATCCAATTTGCCATCTGATCTAACTTCTGGAGGCAGTCAAAATGATCCTTAGAATTCTTCCCTACCTTATTCCTGTGCTGAGATACAGGCTGCTCCAACCTGCTGTAAAATGCTTGATTTCGAGAGTGAGCGAAACTAATGAAAACATTGTTGGGGTAAAACCTAAAGGGAAAGACCTAGCACCAAATCCAATTTGCCATCTGATCTAACTTCTGGAGGCAGTCAAAATGATCCTTAGAATTCTTCCCTACCTTATTCCTGTGCTGAGATACAGGCTGCTCCAACCTGCTGTAAAATGCTTGATTTCGAGAGTGAGCGAAACTAATGAAAACATTGTTGGGGTAAAACCTAAAGGGAAAGACCTAGCACCAAATACAATTTGCCATCTGATCTAACTTCTGGAGGCAGTCAAAATGATCCTTAGAATTCTTCCCTACCTTATTCCTGTGCTGAGATACAGGCTGCTCCAACCTGCTGTAAAATGCTTGATTTTGAGAGTGAGCAAAACTAATGAAAACAATGTTGGGGTAAAACCTAAAGGGAAAGACCTAGCACCAAATTGCATTGGCCATCTGATCTAACTTCTGGAGGCAGTCAAAATGAGTATTTGAATTCTTCCCTACCTTATTCCTGTGCTGAGATACAGGCTGCTCCAACCTGCTGTAAAATGCTTGATTTCGAGAGTGAGCGAAACTAATGAAAACATTGTTGGGGTGAAACCTAAAGGGAAAGACCTAGCACCAAATACAATTTGCCATCTGATCTAACTTCTGGAGGCAGTCAAAATGAGTATTTGAATTCTTCCCTACCTTATTCCTGTGCTGAGATACAGGCTGCTCCAACCTGCTGTAAAATGCTTGATTTCGAGAGTGAGCGAAACTAATGAAAACATTGTTGGGGTAAAACCTAAAGGGAAAGACCTAGCACCAAATACAATTTGCCATCTGATCTAACTTCTGGAGGCAGTCAAAATGATCCTTAGAATTCTTCCCTACCTTATTCCTGTGCTGAGATACGGGCTGCTCCAACCTGCTGTAAAATGCTTGATTTCGAGAGTGAGCGAAACTAATGAAAACATTGTTGGGGTAAAACCTAAAGGGAAAGACCTAGCACCAAATACAATTTGCCATCTGATCTAACATCTGGAGGCAGTCAAAATGAGTATTTGAATTCTTCCCTACCTTATTCCTGTGCTGAGATACAGGCTGCTCCAACCTGCTGTAAAATGCTTGATTTCGAGAGTGAGCGAAACTAATGAAAACATTGTTGGGGTAAAACCTAAAGGGAAAGACCTAGCACCAAATACAATTTGCCATCTGATCTAACTTCTGGAGGCAGTCAAAATGATCCTTAGAATTCTTCCCTACCTTATTCCTGTGCTGAGATACGGGCTGCTCCAACCTGCTGTAAAATGCTTGATTTCGAGAGTGAGCGAAACTAATGAAAACATTGTTGGGGTAAAACCTAAAGGGAAAGACCTAGCACCAAATACAATTTGCCATCTGATCTAACATCTGGAGGCAGTCAAAATGAGTATTTGAATTCTTCCCTACCTTATTCCTGTGCTGAGATACAGGCTGCTCCAACCGGCTGTAAAATGCTTGATTTCGAGAGTGAGCGAAACTAATGAAAACATTGTTGGGGTAAAACCTAAAGGGAAAGACCTAGCACCAAATACAATTTGCCATCTGATCTAACTTCTGGAGGCAGTCAAAATGATCCTTAGAATTCTTCCCTACCTTATTCCTGTGCTGAGATACAGGCTGCTCCAACCTGCTGTAAAATGCTTGATTTCGAGAGTGAGCGAAACTAATGAAAACATTGTTGGGGTAAAACCTAAAGGGAAAGACCTAGCACCAAATACAATTTGCCATCTGATCTAACTTCTGGAGGCAGTCAAAATGATCCTTAGAATTCTTCCCTACCTTATTCCTGTGCTGAGATACAGGCTGCTCCAACCTGCTGTAAAATGCTTGATTTCGAGATGAGCGAAATTAATGAAAACATTGTTGGGGTAAAACCTAAAGGGAAAGACCTAGCACCAAATACAATTTGCCATCTGATCTAACTTCTGGAGGCAGTCAAAATGATCCTGAGAATTCTTCCCTACCTTATTCCTGTGCTGAGATACAGGCTGCTCCAACCTGCTGTAAAATGCTTGATTTCGAGAGTGAGCGAAACTAATGAAAACATTGTTGGGGTAAAACCTAAAGGGAAAGGCCTAGCAACAAATTCCATTGGCCACCTGATCTAACTTCTGGAGGCAGTCAAAATGAGTATTTGAATTCTTCCCTACCTTATTCCTGTGCTGAGATACAGGCTGCTCCAACCTGCTGTAAAATGCTTGATTTCGAGAGTGAGCGAAACTAATGAAAACATTGTTGGGGTAAAACCTAAAGGGAAAGGCCTAGCACCAAATACAATTTGCCATCTGATCTAACTTCTGGAGGCAGTCAAAATGAGTATTTGAATTCTTCCCTACCTTATTCCTGTGCTGAGATACAGGCTGCTCCAACCTGCTGTAAAATGCTTGATTTCGAGAGTGAGCGAAACTAATGAAAACATTGTTGGGGTAAAACCTAAAGGGAAAGACCTAGCACCAAATCCAATTTGCCATCTGATCTAACTTCTGGAGGCAGTCAAAATGAGTATTTGAATTCTTCCCTACCTTATTCCTGTGCTGAGATACAGGCTGCTCCAACCTGCTGTAAAATGCTTGATTTCGAGAGTGAGCGAAACTAATGAAAACATTGTTGGGGTAAAACCTAAAGGGAAAGACCTAGCACCAAATACAATTTGCCATCTGATCTAACTTCTGGAGGCAGTCAAAATGATCCTTAGAATTCTTCCCTACCTTATTCCTGTGCTGAGATACAGGCTGCTCCAACCTGCTGTAAAATGCTTGATTTCGAGAGTGAGCGAAACTAATGAAAACATTGTTGGGGTAAAACCTAAAGGGAAAGACCTAGCACCAAATACAATTTGCCATCTGATCTAACTTCTGGAGGCAGTCAAAATGAGTATTTGAATTCTTCCCTACCTTATTCCTGTGCTGAGATACAGGCTGCTCCAACCTGCTGTAAAATGCTTGATTTCGAGAGTGAGCGAAACTAATGAAAACATTGTTGGGGTAAAACCTAAAGGGAAAGGCCTAGCACCAAATTGCATTGGCCATCTGATCTAACTTCTGGAGGCAGTCAAAATGAGTATTTGAATTCTTCCCTACCTTATTCCTGTGCTGAGATACAGGCTGCTCCAACCTGCTGTAAAATGCTTGATTTCGAGAGTGATCGAAACTAATGAAAACATTGTTGGGGTAAAACCTAAAGGGAAAGACCTAGCACCAAATACAATTTGCCATCTGATCTAACTTCTGGAGGCAGTCAAAATGAGTATTTGAATTCTTCCCTACCTTATTCCTGTGCTGAGATACAGGCTGCTCCAACCTGCTGTAAAATGCTTGATTTCGAGAGTGAGCGAAACTAATAAAAACATTGTTGGGGTAAAACCTAAAGGGAAAGACCTAGCACCAAATACAATTTGCCATCTGATCTAACTTCTGGAGGCAGTCAAAATGATCCTTAGAATTCTTCCCTACCTTATTCCTGTGCTGAGATACAGGCTGCTCCAACCTGCTGTAAAATGCTTGATTTCGAGAGTGAGCGAAACTAATGAAAACATTGTTGGGGTAAAACCTAAAGGGAAAGACCTAGCACCAAATACAATTTGCCATCTGATCTAACTTCTGGAGGCAGTCAAAATGAGTATTTGAATTCTTCCCTACCTTATTCCTGTGCTGAGATACAGGCTGCTCCAACCTGCTGTAAAATGCTTGATTTCGAGAGTGAGCGAAACTAATGAAAACATTGTTGGGGTAAAACCTAAAGGGAAAGACCTAGCACCAAATCCAATTTGCCATCTGATCTAACTTCTGGAGGCAGTCAAAATGATCCTTAGAATTCTTCCCTACCTTATTCCTGTGCTGAGATACAGGCTGCTCCAACCTGCTGTAAAATGCTTGATTTCGAGAGTGAGCGAAACTAATGAAAACATTGTTGGGGTAAAACCTAAAGGGAAAGACCTAGCACCAAATACAATTTGCCATCTGATCTAACTTCTGGAGGCAGTCAAAATGATCCTTAGAATTCTTCCCTACCTTATTCCTGTGCTGAGATACAGGCTGCTCCAACCTGCTGTAAAATGCTTGATTTCGAGAGTGAGCGAAACTAATGAAAACATTGTTGGGGTAAAACCTAAAGGGAAAGACCTAGCACCAAATCCAATTTGCCATCTGATCTAACTTCTGGAGGCAGTCAAAATGATCCTTAGAATTCTTCCCTACCTTATTCCTGTGCTGAGATACAGGCTGCTCCAACCTGCTGTAAAATGCTTGATTTCGAGAGTGAGCGAAACTAATGAAAACATTGTTGGGGTAAAACCTAAAGGGAAAGACCTAGCACCAAATACAATTTGCCATCTGATCTAACTTCTGGAGGCAGTCAAAATGATCCTTAGAATTCTTCCCTACCTTATTCCTGTGCTGAGATACAGGCTGCTCCAACCTGCTGTAAAATGCTTGATTTCGAGAGTGAGTGAAACTAATGAAAACATTGTTGGGGTAAAACCTAAAGGGAAAGGCCTAGCACCAAATACAATTTGCCATCTGATCTAACTTCTGGAGGCAGTCAAAATGAGTATTTGAATTCTTCCCTACCTTATTCCTGTGCTGAGATACAGGCTGCTCCAACCTGCTGTAAAATGCTTGATTTCGAGAGTGAGCAAAACTAATGAAAACATTGTTGGGGTAAAACCTAAAGGGAAAGACCTAGCACCAAATCCAATTTGCCATCTGATCTAACTTCTGGAGGCAGTCAAAATGATCCTTAGAATTCTTCCCTACCTTATTCCTGTGCTGAGATACAGGCTGCTCCAACCGGCTGTAAAATGCTTGATTTCGAGAGTGAGCGAAACTAATGAAAACATTGTTGGGGTAAAACCTAAAGGGAAAGACCTAGCACCAAATCCAATTTGCCATCTGATCTAACTTCTGGAGGCAGTCAAAATGATCCTTAGAATTCTTCCCTACCTTATTCCTGTGCTGAGATACAGGCTGCTCCAACCTGCTGTAAAATGCTTGATTTCGAGAGTGAGCGAAACTAATGAAAACATTGTTGGGGTAAAACCTAAAGGGAAAGACCTAGCACCAAATACAATTTGCCATCTGATCTAACTTCTGGAGGCAGTCAAAATGAGTATTTGAATTCTTCCCTACCTTATTCCTGTGCTGAGATACAGGCTGCTCCAACCTGCTGTAAAATGCTTGATTTCGAGAGTGAGCGAAACTAATGAAAACATTGTTGGGGTAAAACCTAAAGGGAAAGACCTAGCACGAAATGCAATTTGCCATCTGATCTAACTTCTGGAGGCAGTCAAAATGATCCTTAGAATTCTTCCCTACCTTATTCCTGTGCTGAGATACAGGCTGCTCCAACCTGCTGTAAAATGCTTGATTTCGAGAGTGAGCGAAACTAATGAAAACATTGTTGGGGTAAAACCTAAAGGGAAAGACCTAGCACCAAATACAATTTGCCATCTGATCTAACTTCTGGAGGCAGTCAAAATGATCCTTAGAATTCTTCCCTACCTTATTCCTGTGCTGAGATACAGGCTGCTCCAACCTGCTGTAAAATGCTTGATTTCGAGAGTGAGCGAAACTAATGAAAACATTGTTGGGGTAAAACCTAAAGGGAAAGGCCTAGCACCAAATTGCATAGGCCATCTGATCTAACTTCTGGAGGCAGTCAAAATGAGTATTTGAATTCTTCCCTACCTTATTCCTGTGCTGAGATACAGGCTGCTCCAACCTGCTGTAAAATGCTTGATTTCGAGAGTGAGCGAAACTAATGAAAACATTGTTGGGGTAAAACCTAAAGGGAAAGACCTAGCACCAAATCCAATTTGCCATCTGATCTAACTTCTGGAGGCAGTCAAAATGATCCTTAGAATTCTTCCCTACCTTATTCCTGTGCTGAGATACAGGCTGCTCCAACCTGCTGTAAAATGCTTGATTTCGAGAGTGAGCGAAACTAATGAAAACATTGTTGGGGTAAAACCTAAAGGGAAAGGCCTACCATCAAAGTCCATTGGCCATCAGATCTAACTTCTGGAGGCAGTCAAAATGAGTATTTGAATTCTTCCCTACCTTATTCCTGTGCTGAGATACAGGCTGCTCCAACCTGCTGTAAAATGCTTGATTTCGAGAGTGATCGAAACTAATGAAAACATTGTTGGGGTAAAACCTAAAGGGAATGACCTAGCACCAAATTGCATTGGCCATCTGATCTAACTTCTGGAGGCAGTCAAAATGAGTATTTGAATTCTTCCCTACCTTATTCCTGTGCTGAGATACAGGCTGCTCCAACCTGCTGTAAAATGCTTGATTTCAAGAGTGTGCGAAACTAATGAAAACATTGTTGGGGTAAAACCTAAAGGGAAAGGCCTAGCACCAAATTGCATTGGCCATCTAATTTAACTTCTGGAGGCAGTCAAAATGAGTATTTGAATTCTTCCCTACCTTATTCCTGTGCTGAGATACAGGCTGCTCCAACCTGCTGTAAAATGCTTGATTTCGAGAGTGAGCGAAACTAATGAAAACATTGTTGGGGTAAAACCTAAAGGGAAAGACCTAGCACCAAATCCAATTTGCCATCTGATCTAACTTCTGGAGGCAGTCAAAATGATCCTTAGAATTCTTCCCTACCTTATTCCTGTGCTGAGATACAGGCTGCTCCAACCTGCTGTAAAATGCTTGATTTCGAGAGTGAGCGAAACTAATGAAAACATTGTTGGGGTAAAACCTAAAGGGAAAGGCCTAGCACCAAATTGCATTGGCCATCTGATCTAACTTCTGGAGGCAGTCAAAATGAGTATTTGAATTCTTCCCTACCTTATTCCTGTGCTGAGATACAGGCTGCTCCAACCTGCTGTAAAATGCTTGATTTCGAGAGTGGTCGAAACTAATGAAAACATTGTTGGGGTAAAACCTAAAGGGAAAGACCTAGCACCAAATACAATTTGCCATCTGATCTAACTTCTGGAGGCAGTCAAAATGAGTATTTGAATTCTTCCCTACCTTATTCCTGTGCTGAGATACAGGCTGCTCCAACCTGCTGTAAAATGCTTGATTTCGAGAGTGAGCGAAACTAATGAAAACATTGTTGGGGTAAAACCTAAAGGGAAAGACCTAGCACCAAATACAATTTGCCATCTGATCTAACTTCTGGAGGCAGTCAAAATGATCCTTAGAATTCTTCCCTACCTTATTCCTGTGCTGAGATACAGGCTGCTCCAACCTGCTGTAAAATGCTTGATTTCGAGAGTGAGCGAAACTAATGAAAACATTGTTGGGGTAAAACCTAAAGGGAAAGACCTAGCACCAAATACAATTTGCCATCTGATCTAACTTCTGGAGGCAGTCAAAATGAGTATTTGAATTCTTCCCTACCTTATTCCTGTGCTGAGATACAGGCTGCTCCAACCTGCTGTAAAATGCTTGATTTCGAGAGTGAGCGAAACTAATGAAAACATTGTTGGGGTAAAACCTAAAGGGAAAGACCTAGCACCAAATCCAATTTGCCATCTGATCTAACTTCTGGAGGCAGTCAAAATGATCCTTAGAATTCTTCCCTACCTTATTCCTGTGCTGAGATACAGGCTGCTCCAACCTGCTGTAAAATGCTTGATTTCGAGAGTGAGCGAAACTAATGAAAACATTGTTGGGGTAAAACCTAAAGGGAAAGACCTAGCACCAAATCCAATTTGCCATCTGATCTAACTTCTGGAGGCAGTCAAAATGATCCTTAGAATTCTTCCCTACCTTATTCCTGTGCTGAGATACAGGCTGCTCCAACCTGCTGTAAAATGCTTGATTTCGAGAGTGAGCGAAACTAATGAAAACATTGTTGGGGTAAAACCTAAAGGGAAAGACCTAGCACCAAATCCAATTTGCCATCTGATCTAACTTCTGGAGGCAGTCAAAATGATCCTTAGAATTCTTCCCTACCTTATTCCTGTGCTGAGATACAGGCTGCTCCAACCTGCTGTAAAATGCTTGATTTCGAGAGTGAGCGAAACTAATGAAAACATTGTTGGGGTAAAACCTAAAGGGAAAGACCTAGCACCAAATACAATTTGCCATCTGATCTAACTTCTGGAGGCAGTCAAAATGATCCTTAGAATTCTTCCCTACCTTATTCCTGTGCTGAGATACAGGCTGCTCCAACCTGCTGTAAAATGCTTGATTTTGAGAGTGAGCAAAACTAATGAAAACAATGTTGGGGTAAAACCTAAAGGGAAAGACCTAGCACGAAATTGCATTGGCCATCTGATCTAACTTCTGGAGGCAGTCAAAATGAGTATTTGAATTCTTCCCTACCTTATTCCTGTGCTGAGATACAGGCTGCTCCAACCTGCTGTAAAATGCTTGATTTCGAGAGTGAGCGAAACTAATGAAAACATTGTTGGGGTGAAACCTAAAGGGAAAGACCTAGCACCAAATACAATTTGCCATCTGATCTAACTTCTGGAGGCAGTCAAAATGAGTATTTGAATTCTTCCCTACCTTATTCCTGTGCTGAGATACAGGCTGCTCCAACCTGCTGTAAAATGCTTGATTTCGAGAGTGAGCGAAACTAATGAAAACATTGTTGGGGTAAAACCTAAAGGGAAAGACCTAGCACCAAATACAATTTGCCATCTGATCTAACTTCTGGAGGCAGTCAAAATGATCCTTAGAATTCTTCCCTACCTTATTCCTGTGCTGAGATACGGGCTGCTCCAACCTGCTGTAAAATGCTTGATTTCGAGAGTGAGCGAAACTAATGAAAACATTGTTGGGGTAAAACCTAAAGGGAAAGACCTAGCACCAAATACAATTTGCCATCTGATCTAACATCTGGAGGCAGTCAAAATGAGTATTTGAATTCTTCCCTACCTTATTCCTGTGCTGAGATACAGGCTGCTCCAACCTGCTGTAAAATGCTTGATTTCGAGAGTGAGCGAAACTAATGAAAACATTGTTGGGGTAAAACCTAAAGGGAAAGACCTAGCACCAAATACAATTTGCCATCTGATCTAACTTCTGGAGGCAGTCAAAATGATCCTTAGAATTCTTCCCTACCTTATTCCTGTGCTGAGATACGGGCTGCTCCAACCTGCTGTAAAATGCTTGATTTCGAGAGTGAGCGAAACTAATGAAAACATTGTTGGGGTAAAACCTAAAGGGAAAGACCTAGCACCAAATACAATTTGCCATCTGATCTAACATCTGGAGGCAGTCAAAATGAGTATTTGAATTCTTCCCTACCTTATTCCTGTGCTGAGATACAGGCTGCTCCAACCGGCTGTAAAATGCTTGATTTCGAGAGTGAGCGAAACTAATGAAAACATTGTTGGGGTAAAACCTAAAGGGAAAGACCTAGCACCAAATACAATTTGCCATCTGATCTAACTTCTGGAGGCAGTCAAAATGATCCTTAGAATTCTTCCCTACCTTATTCCTGTGCTGAGATACAGGCTGCTCCAACCTGCTGTAAAATGCTTGATTTCGAGAGTGAGCGAAACTAATGAAAACATTGTTGGGGTAAAACCTAAAGGGAAAGACCTAGCACCAAATACAATTTGCCATCTGATCTAACTTCTGGAGGCAGTCAAAATGATCCTTAGAATTCTTCCCTACCTTATTCCTGTGCTGAGATACAGGCTGCTCCAACCTGCTGTAAAATGCTTGATTTCGAGATGAGCGAAACTAATGAAAACATTGTTGGGGTAAAACCTAAAGGGAAAGACCTAGCACCAAATACAATTTGCCATCTGATCTAACTTCTGGAGGCAGTCAAAATGATCCTGAGAATTCTTCCCTACCTTATTCCTGTGCTGAGATACAGGCTGCTCCAACCTGCTGTAAAATGCTTGATTTCGAGAGTGAGCGAAACTAATGAAAACATTGTTGGGGTAAAACCTAAAGGGAAAGGCCTAGCAACAAATTCCATTGGCCACCTGATCTAACTTCTGGAGGCAGTCAAAATGAGTATTTGAATTCTTCCCTACCTTATTCCTGTGCTGAGATACAGGCTGCTCCAACCTGCTGTAAAATGCTTGATTTCGAGAGTGAGCGAAACTAATGAAAACATTGTTGGGGTAAAACCTAAAGGGAAAGGCCTAGCACCAAATACAATTTGCCATCTGATCTAACTTCTGGAGGCAGTCAAAATGAGTATTTGAATTCTTCCCTACCTTATTCCTGTGCTGAGATACAGGCTGCTCCAACCTGCTGTAAAATGCTTGATTTCGAGAGTGAGCGAAACTAATGAAAACATTGTTGGGGTAAAACCTAAAGGGAAAGACCTAGCACCAAATCCAATTTGCCATCTGATCTAACTTCTGGAGGCAGTCAAAATGAGTATTTGAATTCTTCCCTACCTTATTCCTGTGCTGAGATACAGGCTGCTCCAACCTGCTGTAAAATGCTTGATTTCGAGAGTGAGCGAAACTAATGAAAACATTGTTGGGGTAAAACCTAAAGGGAAAGACCTAGCACCAAATACAATTTGCCATCTGATCTAACTTCTGGAGGCAGTCAAAATGATCCTTAGAATTCTTCCCTACCTTATTCCTGTGCTGAGATACAGGCTGCTCCAACCTGCTGTAAAATGCTTGATTTCGAGAGTGAGCGAAACTAATGAAAACATTGTTGGGGTAAAACCTAAAGGGAAAGGCCTAGCACCAAATTGCATAGGCCATCTGATCTAACTTCTGGAGGCAGTCAAAATGAGTATTTGAATTCTTCCCTACCTTATTCCTGTGCTGAGATACAGGCTGCTCCAACCTGCTGTAAAATGCTTGATTTCGAGAGTGAGCGAAACTAATGAAAACATTGTTGGGGTAAAACCTAAAGGGAAAGACCTAGCACCAAATCCAATTTGCCATCTGATCTAACTTCTGGAGGCAGTCAAAATGATCCTTAGAATTCTTCCCTACCTTATTCCTGTGCTGAGATACAGGCTGCTCCAACCTGCTGTAAAATGCTTGATTTCGAGAGTGAGCGAAACTAATGAAAACATTGTTGGGGTAAAACCTAAAGGGAAAGGCCTACCATCAAAGTCCATTGGCCATCAGATCTAACTTCTGGAGGCAGTCAAAATGAGTATTTGAATTCTTCCCTACCTTATTCCTGTGCTGAGATACAGGCTGCTCCAACCTGCTGTAAAATGCTTGATTTCGAGAGTGATCGAAACTAATGAAAACATTGTTGGGGTAAAACCTAAAGGGAATGACCTAGCACCAAATTGCATTGGCCATCTGATCTAACTTCTGGAGGCAGTCAAAATGAGTATTTGAATTCTTCCCTACCTTATTCCTGTGCTGAGATACAGGCTGCTCCAATCTGCTGTAAAATGCTTGATTTCAAGAGTGTGCGAAACTAATGAAAACATTGTTGGGGTAAAACCTAAAGGGAAAGGCCTAGCACCAAATTGCATTGGCCATCTAATTTAACTTCTGGAGGCAGTCAAAATGAGTATTTGAATTCTTCCCTACCTTATTCCTGTGCTGAGATACAGGCTGCTCCAACCTGCTGTAAAATGCTTGATTTCGAGAGTGAGCGAAACTAATGAAAACATTGTTGGGGTAAAACCTAAAGGGAAAGACCTAGCACCAAATCCAATTTGCCATCTGATCTAACTTCTGGAGGCAGTCAAAATGATCCTTAGAATTCTTCCCTACCTTATTCCTGTGCTGAGATACAGGCTGCTCCAACCTGCTGTAAAATGCTTGATTTCGAGAGTGAGCGAAACTAATGAAAACATTGTTGGGGTAAAACCTAAAGGGAAAGGCCTAGCACCAAATTGCATTGGCCATCTGATCTAACTTCTGGAGGCAGTCAAAATGAGTATTTGAATTCTTCCCTACCTTATTCCTGTGCTGAGATACAGGCTGCTCCAACCTGCTGTAAAATGCTTGATTTCGAGAGTGGTCGAAACTAATGAAAACATTGTTGGGGTAAAACCTAAAGGGAAAGACCTAGCACCAAATACAATTTGCCATCTGATCTAACTTCTGGAGGCAGTCAAAATGAGTATTTGAATTCTTCCCTACCTTATTCCTGTGCTGAGATACAGGCTGCTCCAACCTGCTGTAAAATGCTTGATTTCGAGAGTGAGCGAAACTAATGAAAACATTGTTGGGGTAAAACCTAAAGGGAAAGACCTAGCACCAAATACAATTTGCCATCTGATCTAACTTCTGGAGGCAGTCAAAATGATCCTTAGAATTCTTCCCTACCTTATTCCTGTGCTGAGATACAGGCTGCTCCAACCTGCTGTAAAATGCTTGATTTCGAGAGTGAGCGAAACTAATGAAAACATTGTTGGGGTAAAACCTAAAGGGAAAGACCTAGCACCAAATACAATTTGCCATCTGATCTAACTTCTGGAGGCAGTCAAAATGAGTATTTGAATTCTTCCCTACCTTATTCCTGTGCTGAGATACAGGCTGCTCCAACCTGCTGTAAAATGCTTGATTTCGAGAGTGAGCGAAACTAATGAAAACATTGTTGGGGTAAAACCTAAAGGGAAAGACCTAGCACCAAATCCAATTTGCCATCTGATCTAACTTCTGGAGGCAGTCAAAATGATCCTTAGAATTCTTCCCTACCTTATTCCTGTGCTGAGATACAGGCTGCTCCAACCTGCTGTAAAATGCTTGATTTCGAGAGTGAGCGAAACTAATGAAAACATTGTTGGGGTAAAACCTAAAGGGAAAGACCTAGCACCAAATCCAATTTGCCATCTGATCTAACTTCTGGAGGCAGTCAAAATGATCCTTAGAATTCTTCCCTACCTTATTCCTGTGCTGAGATACAGGCTGCTCCAACCTGCTGTAAAATGCTTGATTTCGAGAGTGAGCGAAACTAATGAAAACATTGTTGGGGTAAAACCTAAAGGGAAAGACCTAGCACCAAATCCAATTTGCCATCTGATCTAACTTCTGGAGGCAGTCAAAATGATCCTTAGAATTCTTCCCTACCTTATTCCTGTGCTGAGATACAGGCTGCTCCAACCTGCTGTAAAATGCTTGATTTCGAGAGTGAGCGAAACTAATGAAAACATTGTTGGGGTAAAACCTAAAGGGAAAGACCTAGCACCAAATACAATTTGCCATCTGATCTAACTTCTGGAGGCAGTCAAAATGATCCTTAGAATTCTTCCCTACCTTATTCCTGTGCTGAGATACAGGCTGCTCCAACCTGCTGTAAAATGCTTGATTTTGAGAGTGAGCAAAACTAATGAAAACAATGTTGGGGTAAAACCTAAAGGGAAAGACCTAGCACCAAATTGCATTGGCCATCTGATCTAACTTCTGGAGGCAGTCAAAATGAGTATTTGAATTCTTCCCTACCTTATTCCTGTGCTGAGATACAGGCTGCTCCAACCTGCTGTAAAATGCTTGATTTCGAGAGTGAGCGAAACTAATGAAAACATTGTTGGGGTGAAACCTAAAGGGAAAGACCTAGCACCAAATACAATTTGCCATCTGATCTAACTTCTGGAGGCAGTCAAAATGAGTATTTGAATTCTTCCCTACCTTATTCCTGTGCTGAGATACAGGCTGCTCCAACCTGCTGTAAAATGCTTGATTTCGAGAGTGAGCGAAACTAATGAAAACATTGTTGGGGTAAAACCTAAAGGGAAAGACCTAGCACCAAATACAATTTGCCATCTGATCTAACTTCTGGAGGCAGTCAAAATGATCCTTAGAATTCTTCCCTACCTTATTCCTGTGCTTAGATACGGGCTGCTCCAACCTGCTGTAAAATGCTTGATTTCGAGAGTGAGCGAAACTAATGAAAACATTGTTGGGGTAAAACCTAAAGGGAAAGACCTAGCACCAAATACAATTTGCCATCTGATCTAACATCTGGAGGCAGTCAAAATGAGTATTTGAATTCTTCCCTACCTTATTCCTGTGCTGAGATACAGGCTGCTCCAACCTGCTGTAAAATGCTTGATTTCGAGAGTGAGCGAAACTAATGAAAACATTGTTGGGGTAAAACCTAAAGGGAAAGACCTAGCACCAAATACAATTTGCCATCTGATCTAACTTCTGGAGGCAGTCAAAATGATCCTTAGAATTCTTCCCTACCTTATTCCTGTGCTGAGATACGGGCTGCTCCAACCTGCTGTAAAATGCTTGATTTCGAGAGTGAGCGAAACTAATGAAAACATTGTTGGGGTAAAACCTAAAGGGAAAGACCTAGCACCAAATACAATTTGCCATCTGATCTAACATCTGGAGGCAGTCAAAATGAGTATTTGAATTCTTCCCTACCTTATTCCTGTGCTGAGATACAGGCTGCTCCAACCGGCTGTAAAATGCTTGATTTCGAGAGTGAGCGAAACTAATGAAAACATTGTTGGGGTAAAACCTAAAGGGAAAGACCTAGCACCAAATACAATTTGCCATCTGATCTAACTTCTGGAGGCAGTCAAAATGATCCTTAGAATTCTTCCCTACCTTATTCCTGTGCTGAGATACAGGCTGCTCCAACCTGCTGTAAAATGCTTGATTTCGAGAGTGAGCGAAACTAATGAAAACATTGTTGGGGTAAAACCTAAAGGGAAAGACCTAGCACCAAATACAATTTGCCATCTGATCTAACTTCTGGAGGCAGTCAAAATGATCCTTAGAATTCTTCCCTACCTTATTCCTGTGCTGAGATACAGGCTGCTCCAACCTGCTGTAAAATGCTTGATTTCGAGATGAGCGAAACTAATGAAAACATTGTTGGGGTAAAACCTAAAGGGAAAGACCTAGCACCAAATACAATTTGCCATCTGATCTAACTTCTGGAGGCAGTCAAAATGATCCTGAGAATTCTTCCCTACCTTATTCCTGTGCTGAGATACAGGCTGCTCCAACCTGCTGTAAAATGCTTGATTTCGAGAGTGAGCGAAACTAATGAAAACATTGTTGGGGTAAAACCTAAAGGGAAAGGCCTAGCAACAAATTCCATTGGCCACCTGATCTAACTTCTGGAGGCAGTCAAAATGAGTATTTGAATTCTTCCCTACCTTATTCCTGTGCTGAGATACAGGCTGCTCCAACCTGCTGTAAAATGCTTGATTTCGAGAGTGAGCGAAACTAATGAAAACATTGTTGGGGTAAAACCTAAAGGGAAAGGCCTAGCACCAAATACAATTTGCCATCTGATCTAACTTCTGGAGGCAGTCAAAATGAGTATTTGAATTCTTCCCTACCTTATTCCTGTGCTGAGATACAGGCTGCTCCAACCTGCTGTAAAATGCTTGATTTCGAGAGTGAGCGAAACTAATGAAAACATTGTTGGGGTAAAACCTAAAGGGAAAGACCTAGCACCAAATCCAATTTGCCATCTGATCTAACTTCTGGAGGCAGTCAAAATGATCCTTAGAATTCTTCCCTACCTTATTCCTGTGCTGAGATACAGACTGCTCCAACCGGCTGTAAAATGCTTGATTTCGAGAGTGAGCGAAACTAATGAAAACATTGTTGGGGTAAAACCTAAAGGGAAAGACCTAGCACCAAATCCAATTTGCCATCTGATCTAACTTCTGGAGGCAGTCAAAATGATCCTTAGAATTCTTCCCTACCTTATTCCTGTGCTGAGATACAGGCTGCTCCAACCTGCTGTAAAATGCTTGATTTTGAGAGTGATCGAAACCAATGAAAACATTGTTGGGGTAAAACCTAAAGGGAAAGGCCTAGCACCAAATTCCATTGGCCACCTGATCTAACTTCTGGAGGCAGTCAAAATGAGTATTTGAATTCTTCCCTACCTTATTCCTGTGCTGAGATACAGGCTGCTCCAACCTGCTGTAAAATGCTTGATTTCGAGAGTGAGCGAAACTAATGAAAACATTGTTGGGGTAAAACCTAAAGGGAAAGACCTAGCACCAAATCCAATTTGCCATCTGATCTAACTTCTGGAGGCAGTCAAAATGATCCTTAGAATTCTTCCCTACCTTATTCCTGTGCTGAGATACAGGCTGCTCCAACCTGCTGTAAAATGCTTGATTTCGAGAGTGAGCGAAACTAATGAAAACATTGTTGGGGTAAAACCTAAAGGGAAAGACCTAGCACCAAATCCAATTTGCCATCTGATCTAACTTCTGGAGGCAGTCAAAATGAGTATTTGAATTCTTCCCTACTTTATTCCTGTGCTGAGATACAGGCTACTCCAACCTGCTGTAAAATGCTTGATTTCGAGAGTGAGCGAAACTAATGAAAACATTGTTGGGGTAAAACCTAAAGGGAAAGACCTAGCACCAAATACAATTTGCCATCTGATCTAACTTCTGGAGGCAGTCAAAATGAGTATTTGAATTCTTCCCTACCTTATTCCTGTGCTGAGATACAGGCTGCTCCAACCTGCTGTAAAATGCTTGATTTCGAGAGTGAGCGAAACTAATGAAAACATTGTTGGGGTAAAACCTAAAGGGAAAGACCTAGCACCAAATACAATTTGCCACCTGATCTAACTTCTGGAGGCAGTCAAAATGATCCTTAGAATTCTTCCCTACCTTATTCCTGTGCTGAGATACAGGCTGCTCCAACCTGCTGTAAAATGCTTGATTTCGAGAGTGAGCGAAACTAATGAAAACATTGTTGGGGTAAAACCTAAAGGGAAAGACCTAGCACCAAATTGCATTGGCCATCTGATCTAACTTCTGGAGGCAGTCAAAATGATCCTGAGAATTCTTCCCTACCTTATTCCTGTGCTGAGATACAGGCTGCTCCAACCTGCTGTAAAATGCTTGATTTCGAGAGTGAGCGAAACTAATGAAAACATTGTTGGGGTAAAACCTAAAGGGAAAGGCCTAGCACCAAATTCCATTGGCCACCTGATCTAACTTCTGGAGGCAGTCAAAATGAGTATTTGAATTCTTCCCTACCTTATTCCTGTGCTGAGATACAGGCTGCTCCAACCTGCTGTAAAATGCTTGATTTCGAGAGTGAGCGAAACTAATGAAAACATTGTTGGGGTAAAACCTAAAGGGAAAGGCCTAGCACCAAATACAATTTGCCATCTGATCTAACTTCTGGAGGCAGTCAAAATGAGTATTTGAATTCTTCCCTACCTTATTCCTGTGCTGAGATACAGGCTGCTCCAACCTGCTGTAAAATGCTTGATTTCGAGAGTGAGCGAAACTAATGAAAACATTGTTGGGGTAAAACCTAAAGGGAAAGACCTAGCACCAAATACAATTTGCCATCTGATCTAACTTCTGGAGGCAGTCAAAATGATCCTTAGAATTCTTCCCTACCTTATTCCTGTGCTGAGATACAGGCTGCTCCAACCTGCTGTAAAATGCTTGATTTCGAGAGTGAGCGAAACTAATGAAAACATTGTTGGGGTAAAACCTAAAGGGAAAGACCTAGCACCAAATACAATTTGCCATCTGATCTAACTTCTGGAGGCAGTCAAAATGATCCTTAGAATTCTTCCCTACCTTATTCCTGTGCTGAGATACAGGCTGCTCCAACCTGCTGTAAAATGCTTGATTTCGAGAGTGAGCGAAACTAATGAAAACATTGTTGGGGTAAAACCTAAAGGGAAAGACCTAGCACCAAATCCAATTTGCCATCTGATCTAACTTCTGGAGGCAGTCAAAATGATCCTTAGAATTCTTCCCTACCTTATTCCTGTGCTGAGATACACGCTGCTCCAACCTGCTGTAAAATGCTTGATTTCGAGAGTGAGCGAAACTAATGAAAACATTGTTGGGGTAAAACCTAAAGGGAAAGACCTAGCACCAAATCCAATTTGCCATCTGATCTAACTTCTGGAGGCAGTCAAAATGATCCTTAGAATTCTTCCCTACCTTATTCCTGTGCTGAGATACAGGCTGCTCCAACCTGCTGTAAAATGCTTGATTTCGAGATGAGCGAAACTAATGAAAACATTGTTGGGGTAAAACCTAAAGGGAAAGACCTAGCACCAAATACAATTTGCCATCTGATCTAACTTCTGGAGGCAGTCAAAATGATCCTTAGAATTCTTCCCTACCTTATTCCTGTGCTGAGATACAGGCTGCTCCAACCTGCTGTAAAATGCTTGATTTCGAGAGTGAGCGAAACTAATGAAAACATTGTTGGGGTAAAACCTAAAGGGAAAGACCTAGCACCAAATCCAATTTGCCATCTGATCTAACTTCTGGAGGCAGTCAAAATGAGTATTTGAATTCTTCCCTACCTTATTCCTGTGCTGAGATACAGGCTACTCCAACCTGCTGTAAAATGCTTGATTTCGAGAGTGAGCGAAACTAATGAAAACATTGTTGGGGTAAAACCTAAAGGGAAAGACCTAGCACCAAATACAATTTGCCATCTGATCTAACTTCTGGAGGCAGTCAAAATGAGTATTTGAATTCTTCCCTACCTTATTCCTGTGCTGAGATACAGGCTGCTCCAACCTGCTGTAAAATGCTTGATTTCGAGAGTGAGCGAAACTAATGAAAACATTGTTGGGGTAAAACCTAAAGGGAAAGGCCTAGCACCAAATACAATTCGCCATCTGATCTAACTTCTGGAGGCAGTCAAAATGAGTATTTGAATTCTTCCCTACCTTATTCCTGTGCTGAGATACAGGCTGCTCCAACCTGCTGTAAAATGCTTGATTTCGAGAGTGAGCGAAACTAATGAAAACATTGTTGGGGTAAAACCTAAAGGGAAAGACCTAGCACCAAATTCCATTGGCCATCTGATCTAACTTCTGGAGGCAGTCAAAATGATCCTTAGAATTCTTCCCTACCTTATTCCTGTGCTGAGATACAGGCTACTCCAACCTGCTGTAAAATGCTTGATTTCGAGAGTGAGCGAAACTAAATGAAAACATTGTTGGGGTAAAACCTAAAGGGAAAGACCTAGCACCAAATTCCATTGGCCATCTGATCTAACTTCTGGAGGCAGTCAAAATGATCCTTAGAATTCTTCCCTACCTTATTCCTGTGCTGAGATACAGGCTGCTCCAACCTGCTGTAAAATGCTTGATTTCGAGAGTGAGCGAAACTAATGAAAACATTGTTGGGGTAAAACCTAAAGGGAAAGACCTAGCACCAAATCCAATTTGCCATCTGATCTAACTTCTGGAGGCAGTCAAAATGAGTATTTGAATTCTTCCCTACCTTATTCCTGTGCTGAGATACAGGCTACTCCAACCTGCTGTAAAATGCTTGATTTCGAGAGTGAGCGAAACTAATGAAAACATTGTTGGGGTAAAACCTAAAGGGAAAGACCTAGCACCAAATACAATTTGCCATCTGATCTAACTTCTGGAGGCAGTCAAAATGAGTATTTGAATTCTTCCCTACCTTATTCCTGTGCTGAGATACAGGCTGCTCCAACCTGCTGTAAAATGCTTGATTTCGAGAGTGAGCGAAACTAATGAAAACATTGTTGGGGTAAAACCTAAAGGGAAAGACCTAGAACCAAATACAATTTGCCATCTGATCTAACTTCTGGAGGCAGTCAAAATGATCCTTAGAATTCTTCCCTACCTTATTCCTGTGCTGAGATACAGGCTGCTCCAACCTGCTGTAAAATGCTTGATTTCGAGAGTGAGCGAAACTAATGAAAACATTGTTGGGGTAAAACCTAAAGGGAAAGACCTAGCACCAAATTGCATTGGCCATCTGATCTAACTTCTGGAGGCAGTCAAAATGATCCTTAGAATTCTTCCCTACCTTATTCCTGTGCTGAGATACAGGCTGCTCCAACCTGCTGTAAAATGCTTGATTTCGAGAGTGAGCGAAACTAATGAAAACATTGTTGGGGTAAAACCTAAAGGGAAAGACCTAGCACCAAATCCAATTTGCCATCTGATCTAACTTCTGGAGGCAGTCAAAATGATCCTTAGAATTCTTCCCTACCTTATTCCTGTGCTGAGATACAGGCTGCTCCAACCTGCTGTAAAATGCTTGATTTCGAGAGTGAGCGAAACTAATGAAAACATTGTTCGGGTAAAACCTAAAGGGAAAGACCTAGCACCAAATCCAATTTGCCATCTGATCTAACTTCTGGAGGCAGTCAAAATGATCCTTAGAATTCTTCCCTACCTTATTCCTGTGCTGAGATACAGGCTGCTCCAACCTGCTGTAAAATGCTTGATTTCGAGAGTGAGCGAAACTAATGAAAACATTGTTGGGGTAAAACCTAAAGGGAAAGACCTAGCACCAAATCCAATTTGCCATCTGATCTAACTTCTGGAGGCAGTCAAAATGATCCTTAGAATTCTTCCCTACCTTATTCCTGTGCTGAGATACAGGCTGCTCCAACCTGCTGTAAAATGCTTGATTTCGAGATGAGCGAAACTAATGAAAACATTGTTGGGGTAAAACCTAAAGGGAAAGACCTAGCACCAAATACAATTTGCCATCTGATCTAACTTCTGGAGGCAGTCAAAATGATCCTTAGAATTCTTCCCTACCTTATTCCTGTGCTGAGATACAGGCTGCTCCAACCTGCTGTAAAATGCTTGATTTCGAGAGTGAGCGAAACTAATGAAAACATTGTTGGGGTAAAACCTAAAGGGAAAGACCTAGCACCAAATACAATTTGCCATCTGATCTAACTTCTGGAGGCAGTCAAAATGAGTATTTGAATTCTTCCCTACCTTATTCCTGTGCTGAGATACAGGCTACTCCAACCTGCTGTAAAATGCTTGATTTCGAGAGTGAGCGAAACTAATGAAAACATTGTTGGGGTAAAACCTAAAGGGAAAGACCTAGCACCAAATCCAATTTGCCATCTGATCTAACTTCTGGAGGCAGTCAAAATGAGTATTTGAATTCTTCCCTACCTTATTCCTGTGCTGAGATACAGGCTGCTCCAACCTGCTGTAAAATGCTTGATTTCGAGAGTGAGCGAAACTAATGAAAACATTGTTGGGGTAAAACCTAAAGGGAAAGGCCTAGCACCAAATACAATTCGCCATCTGATCTAACTTCTGGAGGCAGTCAAAATGAGTATTTGAATTCTTCCCTACCTTATTCCTGTGCTGAGATACAGGCTGCTCCAACCTGCTGTAAAATGCTTGATTTCGAGAGTGAGCGAAACTAATGAAAACATTGTTGGGGTAAAACCTAAAGGGAAAGACCTAGCACCAAATTCCATTGGCCATCTGATCTAACTTCTGGAGGCAGTCAAAATGATCCTTAGAATTCTTCCCTACCTTATTCCTGTGCTGAGATACAGGCTACTCCAACCTGCTGTAAAATGCTTGATTTCGAGAGTGAGCGAAACTAAATGAAAACATTGTTGGGGTAAAACCTAAAGGGAAAGGCCTAGCACCAAATCCAATTTGCCATCTGATCTAACTTCTGGAGGCAGTCAAAATGAGTATTTGAATTCTTCCCTACCTTATTCCTGTGCTGAGATACAGGCTGCTCCAACCTGCTGTAAAATGCTTGATTTCGAGAGTGAGCGAAACTAATGAAAACATTGTTGGGGTAAAACCTAAAGGGAAAGACCTAGCACCAAATTCCATTGGCCATCTGATCTAACTTCTGGAGGCAGTCAAAATGATCCTTAGAATTCTTCCCTACCTTATTCCTGTGCTGAGATACAGGCTGCTCCAACCTGCTGTAAAATGCTTGATTTCGAGAGTGAGCGAAACTAATGAAAACATTGTTGGGGTAAAACCTAAAGGGAAAGACCTAGCACCAAATCCAATTTGCCATCTGATCTAACTTCTGGAGGCAGTCAAAATGAGTATTTGAATTCTTCCCTACCTTATTCCTGTGCTGAGATACAGGCTACTCCAACCTGCTGTAAAATGCTTGATTTCGAGAGTGAGCGAAACTAATGAAAACATTGTTGGGGTAAAACCTAAAGGGAAAGACCTAGCACCAAATACAATTTGCCATCTGATCTAACTTCTGGAGGCAGTCAAAATGAGTATTTGAATTCTTCCCTACCTTATTCCTGTGCTGAGATACAGGCTGCTCCAACCTGCTGTAAAATGCTTGATTTCGAGAGTGAGCGAAACTAATGAAAACATTGTTGGGGTAAAACCTAAAGGGAAAGACCTAGCACCAAATACAATTTGCCATCTGATCTAACTTCTGGAGGCAGTCAAAATGATCCTTAGAATTCTTCCCTACCTTATTCCTGTGCTGAGATACAGGCTGCTCCAACCTGCTGTAAAATGCTTGATTTCCAGAGTGAGCAAAACTAATGAAAACATTGTTGGGGTAAAACCTAAAGGGAAAGACCTAGCACCAAATCCAATTTGCCATCTGATCTAACTTCTGGAGGCAGTCAAAATGATCCTTAGAATTCTTCCCTACCTTATTCCTGTGCTGAGATACAGGCTGCTCCAACCGGCTGTAAAATGCTTGATTTCGAGAGTGAGCGAAACTAATGAAAACATTGTTGGGGTAAAACCTAAAGGGAAAGACCTAGCACCAAATCCAATTTGCCATCTGATCTAACTTCTGGAGGCAGTCAAAATGATCCTTAGAATTCTTCCCTACCTTATTCCTGTGCTGAGATACAGGCTGCTCCAACCTGCTGTAAAATGCTTGATTTCGAGATGAGCGAAACTAATGAAAACATTGTTGGGGTAAAACCTAAAGGGAAAGACCTAGCACCAAATACAATTTGCCATCTGATCTAACTTCTGGAGGCAGTCAAAATGATCCTTAGAATTCTTCCCTACCTTATTCCTGTGCTGAGATACAGGCTGCTCCAACCTGCTGTAAAATGCTTGATTTTGAGAGTGATCGAAACTAATGAAAACATTGTTGGGGTAAAACCTAAAGGGAAAGGCCTAGCACCAAATTCCATTGGCCACCTGATCTAACTTCTGGAGGCAGTCAAAATGAGTATTTGAATTCTTCCCTACCTTATTCCTGTGCTGAGATACAGGCTGCTCCAACCTGCTGTAAAATGCTTGATTTCGAGAGTGAGCGAAACTAATGAAAACATTGTTGGGGTAAAACCTAAAGGGAAAGGCCTAGCACCAAATACAATTTGCCATCTGATCTAACTTCTGGAGGCAGTCAAAATGAGTATTTGAATTCTTCCCTACCTTATTCCTGTGCTGAGATACAGGCTGCTCCAACCTGCTGTAAAATGCTTGATTTCGAGAGTGAGCGAAACTAATGAAAACATTGTTGGGGTAAAACCTAAAGGGAAAGACCTAGCACCAAATCCAATTTGCCATCTGATCTAACTTCTGGAGGCAGTCAAAATGATCCTTAGAATTCTTCCCTACCTTATTCCTGTGCTGAGATACAGGCTACTCCAACCTGCTGTAAAATGCTTGATTTCGAGAGTGAGCGAAACTAATGAAAACATTGTTGGGGTAAAACCTAAAGGGAAAGACCTAGCACCAAATCCAATTTGCCATCTGATCTAACTTCTGGAGGCAGTCAAAATGAGTATTTGAATTCTTCCCTACCTTATTCCTGTGCTGAGATACAGGCTACTCCAACCTGCTGTAAAATGCTTGATTTCGAGAGTGAGCGAAACTAATGAAAACATTGTTGGGGTAAAACCTAAAGGGAAAGACCTAGCACCAAATACAATTTGCCATCTGATCTAACTTCTGGAGGCAGTCAAAATGAGTATTTGAATTCTTCCCTACCTTATTCCTGTGCTGAGATACAGGCTGCTCCAACCTGCTGTAAAATGCTTGATTTCGAGAGTGAGCGAAACTAATGAAAACATTGTTGGGGTAAAACCTAAAGGGAAAGACCTAGCACCAAATACAATTTGCCACCTGATCTAACTTCTGGAGGCAGTCAAAATGATCCTTAGAATTCTTCCCTACCTTATTCCTGTGCTGAGATACAGGCTGCTCCAACCTGCTGTAAAATGCTTGATTTCGAGAGTGAGCGAAACTAATGAAAACATTGTTGGGGTAAAACCTAAAGGGAAAGACCTAGCACCAAATTGCATTGGCCATCTGATCTAACTTCTGGAGGCAGTCAAAATGATCCTGAGAATTCTTCCCTACCTTATTCCTGTGCTGAGATACAGGCTGCTCCAACCTGCTGTAAAATGCTTGATTTCGAGAGTGAGCGAAACTAATGAAAACATTGTTGGGGTAAAACCTAAAGGGAAAGGCCTAGCACCAAATTCCATTGGCCACCTGATCTAACTTCTGGAGGCAGTCAAAATGAGTATTTGAATTCTTCCCTACCTTATTCCTGTGCTGAGATACAGGCTGCTCCAACCTGCTGTAAAATGCTTGATTTCGAGAGTGAGCGAAACTAATGAAAACATTGTTGGGGTAAAACCTAAAGGGAAAGGCCTAGCACCAAATACAATTTGCCATCTGATCTAACTTCTGGAGGCAGTCAAAATGAGTATTTGAATTCTTCCCTACCTTATTCCTGTGCTGAGATACAGGCTGCTCCAACCTGCTGTAAAATGCTTGATTTCGAGAGTGAGCGAAACTAATGAAAACATTGTTGGGGTAAAACCTAAAGGGAAAGACCTAGCACCAAATACAATTTGCCATCTGATCTAACTTCTGGAGGCAGTCAAAATGATCCTTAGAATTCTTCCCTACCTTATTCCTGTGCTGAGATACAGGCTGCTCCAACCTGCTGTAAAATGCTTGATTTCGAGAGTGAGCGAAACTAATGAAAACATTGTTGGGGTAAAACCTAAAGGGAAAGACCTAGCACCAAATACAATTTGCCATCTGATCTAACTTCTGGAGGCAGTCAAAATGATCCTTAGAATTCTTCCCTACCTTATTCCTGTGCTGAGATACAGGCTGCTCCAACCTGCTGTAAAATGCTTGATTTCGAGAGTGAGCGAAACTAATGAAAACATTGTTGGGGTAAAACCTAAAGGGAAAGACCTAGCACCAAATCCAATTTGCCATCTGATCTAACTTCTGGAGGCAGTCAAAATGAGTATTTGAATTCTTCCCTACCTTATTCCTGTGCTGAGATACAGGCTGCTCCAACCTGCTGTAAAATGCTTGATTTCGAGAGTGAGCGAAACTAATGAAAACATTGTTGGGGTAAAACCTAAAGGGAAAGACCTAGCACCAAATACAATTTGCCATCTGATCTAACTTCTGGAGGCAGTCAAAATGAGTATTTGAATTCTTCCCTACCTTATTCCTGTGCTGAGATACAGGCTACTCCAACCTGCTGTAAAATGCTTGATTTCGAGAGTGAGCGAAACTAATGAAAACATTGTTGGGGTAAAACCTAAAGGGAAAGACCTAGCACCAAATCCAATTTGCCATCTGATCTAACTTCTGGAGGCAGTCAAAATGAGTATTTGAATTCTTCCCTACCTTATTCCTGTGCTGAGATACAGGCTGCTCCAACCTGCTGTAAAGTGCTTGATTTCGAGAGTGAGCGAAACTAATGAAAACATTGTTGGGGTAAAACCTAAAGGGAAAGGCCTAGCACCAAATACAATTCGCCATCTGATCTAACTTCTGGAGGCAGTCAAAATGAGTATTTGAATTCTTCCCTACCTTATTCCTGTGCTGAGATACAGGCTGCTCCAACCTGCTGTAAAATGCTTGATTTCGAGAGTGAGCGAAACTAATGAAAACATTGTTGGGGTAAAACCTAAAGGGAAAGACCTGGCACCAAATTCCATTGGCCATCTGATCTAACTTCTGGAGGCAGTCAAAATGATCCTTAGAATTCTTCCCTACCTTATTCCTGTGCTGAGATACAGGCTACTCCAACCTGCTGTAAAATGCTTGATTTCGAGAGTGAGCGAAACTAAATGAAAACATTGTTGGGGTAAAACCTAAAGGGAAAGGCCTAGCACCAAATACAATTCGCCATCTGATCTAACTTCTGGAGGCAGTCAAAATGAGTATTTGAATTCTTCCCTACCTTATTCCTGTGCTGAGATACAGGCTGCTCCAACCTGCTGTAAAATGCTTGATTTCGAGAGTGAGCGAAACTAATGAAAACATTGTTGGGGTAAAACCTAAAGGGAAAGACCTAGCACCAAATTCCATTGGCCATCTGATCTAACTTCTGGAGGCAGTCAAAATGATCCTTAGAATTCTTCCCTACCTTATTCCTGTGCTGAGATACAGGCTGCTCCAACCTGCTGTAAAATGCTTGATTTCGAGAGTGAGCGAAACTAATGAAAACATTGTTGGGGTAAAACCTAAAGGGAAAGACCTAGCACCAAATCCAATTTGCCATCTGATCTAACTTCTGGAGGCAGTCAAAATGAGTATTTGAATTCTTCCCTACCTTATTCCTGTGCTGAGATACAGGCTACTCCAACCTGCTGTAAAATGCTTGATTTCGAGAGTGAGCGAAACTAATGAAAACATTGTTGGGGTAAAACCTAAAGGGAAAGACCTAGCACCAAATACAATTTGCCATCTGATCTAACTTCTGGAGGCAGTCAAAATGAGTATTTGAATTCTTCCCTACCTTATTCCTGTGCTGAGATACAGGCTGCTCCAACCTGCTGTAAAATGCTTGATTTCGAGAGTGAGCGAAACTAATGAAAACATTGTTGGGGTAAAACCTAAAGGGAAAGACCTAGCACCAAATACAATTTGCCATCTGATCTAACTTCTGGAGGCAGTCAAAATGATCCTTAGAATTCTTCCCTACCTTATTCCTGTGCTGAGATACAGGCTGCTCCAACCTGCTGTAAAATGCTTGATTTCCAGAGTGAGCAAAACTAATGAAAACATTGTTGGGGTAAAACCTAAAGGGAAAGACCTAGCACCAAATCCAATTTGCCATCTGATCTAACTTCTGGAGGCAGTCAAAATGATCCTTAGAATTCTTCCCTACCTTATTCCTGTGCTGAGATACAGGCTGCTCCAACCGGCTGTAAAATGCTTGATTTCGAGAGTGAGCGAAACTAATGAAAACATTGTTGGGGTAAAACCTAAAGGGAAAGACCTAGCACCAAATCCAATTTGCCATCTGATCTAACTTCTGGAGGCAGTCAAAATGATCCTTAGAATTCTTCCCTACCTTATTCCTGTGCTGAGATACAGGCTGCTCCAACCTGCTGTAAAATGCTTGATTTCGAGATGAGCGAAACTAATGAAAACATTGTTGGGGTAAAACCTAAAGGGAAAGACCTAGCACCAAATACAATTTGCCATCTGATCTAACTTCTGGAGGCAGTCAAAATGATCCTTAGAATTCTTCCCTACCTTATTCCTGTGCTGAGATACAGGCTGCTCCAACCTGCTGTAAAATGCTTGATTTTGAGAGTGATCGAAACTAATGAAAACATTGTTGGGGTAAAACCTAAAGGGAAAGGCCTAGCACCAAATTCCATTGGCCACCTGATCTAACTTCTGGAGGCAGTCAAAATGAGTATTTGAATTCTTCCCTACCTTATTCCTGTGCTGAGATACAGGCTGCTCCAACCTGCTGTAAAATGCTTGATTTCGAGAGTGAGCGAAACTAATGAAAACATTGTTGGGGTAAAACCTAAAGGGAAAGGCCTAGCACCAAATACAATTTGCCATCTGATCTAACTTCTGGAGGCAGTCAAAATGAGTATTTGAATTCTTCCCTACCTTATTCCTGTGCTGAGATACAGGCTGCTCCAACCTGCTGTAAAATGCTTGATTTCGAGAGTGAGCGAAACTAATGAAAACATTGTTGGGGTAAAACCTAAAGGGAAAGACCTAGCACCAAATCCAATTTGCCATCTGATCTAACTTCTGGAGGCAGTCAAAATGAGTATTTGAATTCTTCCCTACCTTATTCCTGTGCTGAGATACAGGCTACTCCAACCTGCTGTAAAATGCTTGATTTCGAGAGTGAGCGAAACTAATGAAAACATTGTTGGGGTAAAACCTAAAGGGAAAGACCTAGCACCAAATACAATTTGCCATCTGATCTAACTTCTGGAGGCAGTCAAAATGAGTATTTGAATTCTTCCCTACCTTATTCCTGTGCTGAGATACAGGCTGCTCCAACCTGCTGTAAAATGCTTGATTTCGAGAGTGAGCGAAACTAATGAAAACATTGTTGGGGTAAAACCTAAAGGGAAAGACCTAGCACCAAATACAATTTGCCACCTGATCTAACTTCTGGAGGCAGTCAAAATGATCCTTAGAATTCTTCCCTACCTTATTCCTGTGCTGAGATACAGGCTGCTCCAACCTGCTGTAAAATGCTTGATTTCGAGAGTGAGCGAAACTAATGAAAACATTGTTGGGGTAAAACCTAAAGGGAAAGACCTAGCACCAAATCCAATTTGCCATCTGATCTAACTTCTGGAGGCAGTCAAAATGAGTATTTGAATTCTTCCCTACCTTATTCCTGTGCTGAGATACAGGCTACTCCAACCTGCTGTAAAATGCTTGATTTCGAGAGTGAGCGAAACTAATGAAAACATTGTTGGGGTAAAACCTAAAGGGAAAGACCTAGCACCAAATACAATTTGCCATCTGATCTAACTTCTGGAGGCAGTCAAAATGAGTATTTGAATTCTTCCCTACCTTATTCCTGTGCTGAGATACAGGCTGCTCCAACCTGCTGTAAAATGCTTGATTTCGAGAGTGAGCGAAACTAATGAAAACATTGTTGGGGTAAAACCTAAAGGGAAAGACCTAGCACCAAATACAATTTGCCACCTGATCTAACTTCTGGAGGCAGTCAAAATGATCCTTAGAATTCTTCCCTACCTTATTCCTGTGCTGAGATACAGGCTGCTCCAACCTGCTGTAAAATGCTTGATTTCGAGAGTGAGCGAAACTAATGAAAACATTGTTGGGGTAAAACCTAAAGGGAAAGACCTAGCACCAAATTGCATTGGCCATCTGATCTAACTTCTGGAGGCAGTCAAAATGATCCTGAGAATTCTTCCCTACCTTATTCCTGTGCTGAGATACAGGCTGCTCCAACCTGCTGTAAAATGCTTGATTTCGAGAGTGAGCGAAACTAATGAAAACATTGTTGGGGTAAAACCTAAAGGGAAAGGCCTAGCACCAAATTCCATTGGCCACCTGATCTAACTTCTGGAGGCAGTCAAAATGAGTATTTGAATTCTTCCCTACCTTATTCCTGTGCTGAGATACAGGCTGCTCCAACCTGCTGTAAAATGCTTGATTTCGAGAGTGAGCGAAACTAATGAAAACATTGTTGGGGTAAAACCTAAAGGGAAAGGCCTAGCACCAAATACAATTTGCCATCTGATCTAACTTCTGGAAGCAGTCAAAATGAGTATTTGAATTCTTCCCTACCTTATTCCTGTGCTGAGATACAGGCTGCTCCAACCTGCTGTAAAATGCTTGATTTCGAGAGTGAGCGAAACTAATGAAAACATTGTTGGGGTAAAACCTAAAGGGAAAGACCTAGCACCAAATACAATTTGCCATCTGATCTAACTTCTGGAGGCAGTCAAAATGATCCTTAGAATTCTTCCCTACCTTATTCCTGTGCTGAGATACAGGCTGCTCCAACCTGCTGTAAAATGCTTGATTTCGAGAGTGAGCGAAACTAATGAAAACATTGTTGGGGTAAAACCTAAAGGGAAAGACCTAGCACCAAATACAATTTGCCATCTGATCTAACTTCTGGAGGCAGTCAAAATGATCCTTAGAATTCTTCCCTACCTTATTCCTGTGCTGAGATACAGGCTGCTCCAACCTGCTGTAAAATGCTTGATTTCGAGAGTGAGCGAAACTAATGAAAACATTGTTGGGGTAAAACCTAAAGGGAAAGACCTAGCACCAAATCCAATTTGCCATCTGATCTAACTTCTGGAGGCAGTCAAAATGATCCTTAGAATTCTTCCCTACCTTATTCCTGTGCTGAGATACAGGCTGCTCCAACCTGCTGTAAAATGCTTGATTTCGAGATGAGCGAAACTAATGAAAACATTGTTGGGGTAAAACCTAAAGGGAAAGACCTAGCACCAAATACAATTTGCCATCTGATCTAACTTCTGGAGGCAGTCAAAATGATCCTTAGAATTCTTCCCTACCTTATTCCTGTGCTGAGATACAGGCTGCTCCAACCTGCTGTAAAATGCTTGATTTCGAGAGTGAGCGAAACTAATGAAAACATTGTTGGGGTAAAACCTAAAGGGAAAGACCTAGCACCAAATACAATTTGCCATCTGATCTAACTTCTGGAGGCAGTCAAAATGAGTATTTGAATTCTTCCCTACCTTATTCCTGTGCTGAGATACAGGCTACTCCAACCTGCTGTAAAATGCTTGATTTCGAGAGTGAGCGAAACTAATGAAAACATTGTTGGGGTAAAACCTAAAGGGAAAGACCTAGCACCAAATACAATTTGCCATCTGATCTAACTTCTGGAGGCAGTCAAAATGAGTATTTGAATTCTTCCCTACCTTATTCCTGTGCTGAGATACAGGCTGCTCCAACCTGCTGTAAAATGCTTGATTTCGAGAGTGAGCGAAACTAATGAAAACATTGTTGGGGTAAAACCTAAAGGGAAAGGCCTAGCACCAAATACAATTCGCCATCTGATCTAACTTCTGGAGGCAGTCAAAATGAGTATTTGAATTCTTCCCTACCTTATTCCTGTGCTGAGATACAGGCTGCTCCAACCTGCTGTAAAATGCTTGATTTCGAGAGTGAGCGAAACTAATGAAAACATTGTTGGGGTAAAAACCTAAAGGGAAAGACCTAGCACCAAATTCCATTGGCCATCTGATCTAACTTCTGGAGGCAGTCAAAATGATCCTTAGAATTCTTCCCTACCTTATTCCTGTGCTGAGATACAGGCTACTCCAACCTGCTGTAAAATGCTTGATTTCGAGAGTGAGCGAAACTAAATGAAAACATTGTTGGGGTAAAACCTAAAGGGAAAGACCTAGCACCAAATTCCATTGGCCATCTGATCTAACTTCTGGAGGCAGTCAAAATGATCCTTAGAATTCTTCCCTACCTTATTCCTGTGCTGAGATACAGGCTGCTCCAACCTGCTGTAAAATGCTTGATTTCGAGAGTGAGCGAAACTAATGAAAACATTGTTGGGGTAAAACCTAAAGGGAAAGACCTAGCACCAAATCCAATTTGCCTTCTGATCTAACTTCTGGAGGCAGTCAAAATGAGTATTTGAATTCTTCCCTACCTTATTCCTGTGCTGAGATACAGGCTACTCCAACCTGCTGTAAAATGCTTGATTTCGAGAGTGAGCGAAACTAATGAAAACATTGTTGGGGTAAAACCTAAAGGGAAAGACCTAGCACCAAATACAATTTGCCATCTGATCTAACTTCTGGAGGCAGTCAAAATGAGTATTTGAATTCTTCCCTACCTTATTCCTGTGCTGAGATACAGGCTGCTCCAACCTGCTGTAAAATGCTTGATTTCGAGAGTGAGCGAAACTAATGAAAACATTGTTGGGGTAAAACCTAAAGGGAAAGACCTAGAACCAAATACAATTTGCCTTCTGATCTAACTTCTGGAGGCAGTCAAAATGATCCTTAGAATTCTTCCCTACCTTATTCCTGTGCTGAGATACAGGCTGCTCCAACCTGCTGTAAAATGCTTGATTTCGAGAGTGAGCGAAACTAATGAAAACATTGTTGGGGTAAAACCTAAAGGGAAAGACCTAGCACCAAATTGCATTGGCCATCTGATCTAACTTCTGGAGGCAGTCAAAATGATCCTTAGAATTCTTCCCTACCTTATTCCTGTGCTGAGATACAGGCTGCTCCAACCTGCTGTAAAATGCTTGATTTCGAGAGTGAGCGAAACTAATGAAAACATTGTTGGGGTAAAACCTAAAGGGAAAGACCTAGCACCAAATCCAATTTGCCATCTGATCTAACTTCTGGAGGCAGTCAAAATGATCCTTAGAATTCTTCCCTACCTTATTCCTGTGCTGAGATACAGGCTGCTCCAACCTGCTGTAAAATGCTTGATTTCGAGAGTGAGCGAAACTAATGAAAACATTGTTGGGGTAAAACCTAAAGGGAAAGACCTAGCACCAAATCCAATTTGCCATCTGATCTAACTTCTGGAGGCAGTCAAAATGATCCTTAGAATTCTTCCCTACCTTATTCCTGTGCTGAGATACAGGCTGCTCCAACCTGCTGTAAAATGCTTGATTTCGAGAGTGAGCGAAACTAATGAAAACATTGTTGGGGTAAAACCTAAAGGGAAAGACCTAGCACCAAATCCAATTTGCCATCTGATCTAACTTCTGGAGGCAGTCAAAATGATCCTTAGAATTCTTCCCTACCTTATTCCTGTGCTGAGATACAGGCTGCTCCAACCTGCTGTAAAATGCTTGATTTCGAGATGAGCGAAACTAATGAAAACATTGTTGGGGTAAAACCTAAAGGGAAAGACCTAGCACCAAATACAATTTGCCATCTGATCTAACTTCTGGAGGCAGTCAAAATGATCCTTAGAATTCTTCCCTACCTTATTCCTGTGCTGAGATACAGGCTGCTCCAACCTGCTGTAAAATGCTTGATTTCGAGAGTGAGCGAAACTAATGAAAACATTGTTGGGGTAAAACCTAAAGGGAAAGACCTAGCACCAAATACAATTTGCCATCTGATCTAACTTCTGGAGGCAGTCAAAATGAGTATTTGAATTCTTCCCTACCTTATTCCTGTGCTGAGATACAGGCTACTCCAACCTGCTGTAAAATGCTTGATTTCGAGAGTGAGCGAAACTAATGAAAACATTGTTGGGGTAAAACCTAAAGGGAAAGACCTAGCACCAAATCCAATTTGCCATCTGATCTAACTTCTGGAGGCAGTCAAAATGAGTATTTGAATTCTTCCCTACCTTATTCCTGTGCTGAGATACAGGCTGCTCCAACCTGCTGTAAAATGCTTGATTTCGAGAGTGAGCGAAACTAATGAAAACATTGTTGGGGTAAAACCTAAAGGGAAAGGCCTAGCACCAAATACAATTCGCCATCTGATCTAACTTCTGGAGGCAGTCAAAATGAGTATTTGAATTCTTCCCTACCTTATTCCTGTGCTGAGATACAGGCTGCTCCAACCTGCTGTAAAATGCTTGATTTCGAGAGTGAGCGAAACTAATGAAAACATTGTTGGGGTAAAACCTAAAGGGAAAGACCTAGCACCAAATTCCATTGGCCATCTGATCTAACTTCTGGAGGCAGTCAAAATGATCCTTAGAATTCTTCCCTACCTTATTCCTGTGCTGAGATACAGGCTACTCCAACCTGCTGTAAAATGCTTGATTTCGAGAGTGAGCGAAACTAAATGAAAACATTGTTGGGGTAAAACCTAAAGGGAAAGGCCTAGCACCAAATACAATTCGCCATCTGATCTAACTTCTGGAGGCAGTCAAAATGAGTATTTGAATTCTTCCCTACCTTATTCCTGTGCTGAGATACAGGCTGCTCCAACCTGCTGTAAAATGCTTGATTTCGAGAGTGAGCGAAACTAATGAAAACATTGTTGGGGTAAAACCTAAAGGGAAAGACCTAGCACCAAATTCCATTGGCCATCTGATCTAACTTCTGGAGGCAGTCAAAATGATCCTTAGAATTCTTCCCTACCTTATTCCTGTGCTGAGATACAGGCTGCTCCAACCTGCTGTAAAATGCTTGATTTCGAGAGTGAGCGAAACTAATGAAAACATTGTTGGGGTAAAACCTAAAGGGAAAGACCTAGCACCAAATCCAATTTGCCATCTGATCTAACTTCTGGAGGCAGTCAAAATGATCCTTAGAATTCTTCCCTACCTTATTCCTGTGCTGAGATACAGGCTACTCCAACCTGCTGTAAAATGCTTGATTTCGAGAGTGAGCGAAACTAATGAAAACATTGTTGGGGTAAAACCTAAAGGGAAAGACCTAGCACCAAATACAATTTGCCATCTGATCTAACTTCTGGAGGCAGTCAAAATGAGTATTTGAATTCTTCCCTACCTTATTCCTGTGCTGAGATACAGGCTGCTCCAACCTGCTGTAAAATGCTTGATTTCGAGAGTGAGCGAAACTAATGAAAACATTGTTGGGGTAAAACCTAAAGGGAAAGACCTAGAACCAAATACAATTTGCCACCTGATCTAACTTCTGGAGGCAGTCAAAATGATCCTTAGAATTCTTCCCTACCTTATTCCTGTGCTGAGATACAGGCTGCTCCAACCTGCTGTAAAATGCTTGATTTCGAGAGTGAGCGAAACTAATGAAAACATTGTTGGGGTAAAACCTAAAGGGAAAGACCTAGCACCAAATTGCATTGGCCATCTGATCTAACTTCTGGAGGCAGTCAAAATGATCCTTAGAATTCTTCCCTACCTTATTCCTGTGCTGAGATACAGGCTGCTCCAACCTGCTGTAAAATGCTTGATTTCGAGAGTGAGCGAAACTAATGAAAACATTGTTGGGGTAAAACCTAAAGGGAAAGACCTAGCACCAAATCCAATTTGCCATCTGATCTAACTTCTGGAGGCAGTCAAAATGAGTATTTGAATTCTTCCCTACCTTATTCCTGTGCTGAGATACAGGCTGCTCCAACCTGCTGTAAAATGCTTGATTTCGAGAGTGAGCGCAACTAATGAAAACATTGTTGGGGTAAAACCTAAAGGGAAAGACCTAGCACCAAATCCAATTTGCCATCTGATGTAACTTCTGGAGGCAGTCAAAATGATCCTTAGAATTCTTCCCTACCTTATTCCTGTGCTGAGATACAGGCTGCTCCAACCTGCTGTAAAATGCTTGATTTCGAGAGTGAGCGAAACTAATGAAAACATTGTTGGGGTAAAAACCTAAAGGGAAAGACCTAGCACCAAATACAATTTGCCATCTGATCTAGCATCTGGAGGCAGTCAAAATGAGTATTTGAATTCTTCCCTACCTTATTCCTGTGCTGAGATACAGGCTGCTCCAACCTGCTGTAAAATGCTTGATTTCGAGAGTGAGCGAAACTAATGAAAACATTGTTGGGGTAAAACCTAAAGGGAAAGACCTAGCACCAAATCCAATTTGCCATCTGATCTAACTTCTGGAGGCAGTCAAAATGATCCTTAGAATTCTTCCCTACCTTATTCCTGTGCTGAGATACAGGCTGCTCCAACCTGCTGTAAAATGCTTGATTTCGAGATGAGCGAAACTAATGAAAACATTGTTGGGGTAAAACCTAAAGGGAAAGACCTAGCACCAAATACAATTTGCCATCTGATCTAACTTCTGGAGGCAGTCAAAATGATCCTTAGAATTCTTCCCTACCTTATTCCTGTGCTGAGATACAGGCTGCTCCAACCTGCTGTAAAATGCTTGATTTCGAGAGTGAGCGAAACTAATGAAAACATTGTTGGGGTAAAACCTAAAGGGAAAGACCTAGCACCAAATACAATTTGCCATCTGATCTAACTTCTGGAGGCAGTCAAAATGAGTATTTGAATTCTTCCCTACCTTATTCCTGTGCTGAGATACAGGCTACTCCAACCTGCTGTAAAATGCTTGATTTCGAGAGTGAGCGAAACTAATGAAAACATTGTTGGGGTAAAACCTAAAGGGAAAGACCTAGCACCAAATACAATTTGCCATCTGATCTAACTTCTGGAGGCAGTCAAAATGAGTATTTGAATTCTTCCCTACCTTATTCCTGTGCTGAGATACAGGCTGCTCCAACCTGCTGTAAAATGCTTGATTTCGAGAGTGAGCGAAACTAATGAAAACATTGTTGGGGTAAAACCTAAAGGGAAAGGCCTAGCACCAAATACAATTCGCCATCTGATCTAACTTCTGGAGGCAGTCAAAATGAGTATTTGAATTCTTCCCTACCTTATTCCTGTGCTGAGATACAGGCTGCTCCAACCTGCTGTAAAATGCTTGATTTCGAGAGTGAGCGAAACTAATGAAAACATTGTTGGGGTAAAACCTAAAGGGAAAGACCTAGCACCAAATTCCATTGGCCATCTGATCTAACTTCTGGAGGCAGTCAAAATGATCCTTAGAATTCTTCCCTACCTTATTCCTGTGCTGAGATACAGGCTACTCCAACCTGCTGTAAAATGCTTGATTTCGAGAGTGAGCGAAACTAAATGAAAACATTGTTGGGGTAAAACCTAAAGGGAAAGACCTAGCACCAAATTCCATTGGCCATCTGATCTAACTTCTGGAGGCAGTCAAAATGATCCTTAGAATTCTTCCCTACCTTATTCCTGTGCTGAGATACAGGCTGCTCCAACCTGCTGTAAAATGCTTGATTTCGAGAGTGAGCGAAACTAATGAAAACATTGTTGGGGTAAAACCTAAAGGGAAAGACCTAGCACCAAATCCAATTTGCCATCTGATCTAACTTCTGGAGGCAGTCAAAATGAGTATTTGAATTCTTCCCTACCTTATTCCTGTGCTGAGATACAGGCTACTCCAACCTGCTGTAAAATGCTTGATTTCGAGAGTGAGCGAAACTAATGAAAACATTGTTGGGGTAAAACCTAAAGGGAAAGACCTAGCACCAAATACAATTTGCCATCTGATCTAACTTCTGGAGGCAGTCAAAATGAGTATTTGAATTCTTCCCTACCTTATTCCTGTGCTGAGATACAGGCTGCTCCAACCTGCTGTAAAATGCTTGATTTCGAGAGTGAGCGAAACTAATGAAAACATTGTTGGGGTAAAACCTAAAGGGAAAGACCTAGAACCAAATACAATTTGCCACCTGATCTAACTTCTGGAGGCAGTCAAAATGATCCTTAGAATTCTTCCCTACCTTATTCCTGTGCTGAGATACAGGCTGCTCCAACCTGCTGTAAAATGCTTGATTTCGAGAGTGAGCGAAACTAATGAAAAACATTGTTGGGGTAAAACCTAAAGGGAAAGACCTAGCACCAAATTGCATTGGCCATCTGATCTAACTTCTGGAGGCAGTCAAAATGATCCTTAGAATTCTTCCCTACCTTATTCCTGTGCTGAGATACAGGCTGCTCCAACCTGCTGTAAAATGCTTGATTTCGAGAGTGAGCGAAACTAATGAAAACATTGTTGGGGTAAAACCTAAAGGGAAAGACCTAGCACCAAATCCAATTTGCCATCTGATCTAACTTCTGGAGGCAGTCAAAATGATCCTTAGAATTCTTCCCTACCTTATTCCTGTGCTGAGATACAGGCTGCTCCAACCTGCTGTAAAATGCTTGATTTCGAGAGTGAGCGAAACTAATGAAAACATTGTTGGGGTAAAACCTAAAGGGAAAGACCTAGCACCAAATCCAATTTGCCATCTGATCTAACTTCTGGAGGCAGTCAAAATGATCCTTAGAATTCTTCCCTACCTTATTCCTGTGCTGAGATACAGGCTGCTCCAACCTGCTGTAAAATGCTTGATTTCGAGAGTGAGCGAAACTAATGAAAACATTGTTGGGGTAAAACCTAAAGGGAAAGACCTAGCACCAAATCCAATTTGCCATCTGATCTAACTTCTGGAGGCAGTCAAAATGATCCTTAGAATTCTTCCCTACCTTATTCCTGTGCTGAGATACAGGCTGCTCCAACCTGCTGTAAAATGCTTGATTTCGAGATGAGCGAAACTAATGAAAACATTGTTGGGGTAAAACCTAAAGGGAAAGACCTAGCACCAAATACAATTTGCCATCTGATCTAACTTCTGGAGGCAGTCAAAATGATCCTTAGAATTCTTCCCTACCTTATTCCTGTGCTGAGATACAGGCTGCTCCAACCTGCTGTAAAATGCTTGATTTCGAGAGTGAGCGAAACTAATGAAAACATTGTTGGGGTAAAACCTAAAGGGAAAGACCTAGCACCAAATACAATTTGCCATCTGATCTAACTTCTGGAGGCAGTCAAAATGAGTATTTGAATTCTTCCCTACCTTATTCCTGTGCTGAGATACAGGCTACTCCAACCTGCTGTAAAATGCTTGATTTCGAGAGTGAGCGAAACTAATGAAAACATTGTTGGGGTAAAACCTAAAGGGAAAGACCTAGCACCAAATCCAATTTGCCATCTGATCTAACTTCTGGAGGCAGTCAAAATGAGTATTTGAATTCTTCCCTACCTTATTCCTGTGCTGAGATACAGGCTGCTCCAACCTGCTGTAAAATGCTTGATTTCGAGAGTGAGCGAAACTAATGAAAACATTGTTGGGGTAAAACCTAAAGGGAAAGGCCTAGCACCAAATACAATTCGCCATCTGATCTAACTTCTGGAGGCAGTCAAAATGAGTATTTGAATTCTTCCCTACCTTATTCCTGTGCTGAGATACAGGCTGCTCCAACCTGCTGTAAAATGCTTGATTTCGAGAGTGAGCGAAACTAATGAAAACATTGTTGGGGTAAAACCTAAAGGGAAAGACCTAGCACCAAATTCCATTGGCCATCTGATCTAACTTCTGGAGGCAGTCAAAATGATCCTTAGAATTCTTCCCTACCTTATTCCTGTGCTGAGATACAGGCTACTCCAACCTGCTGTAAAATGCTTGATTTCGAGAGTGAGCGAAACTAAATGAAAACATTGTTGGGGTAAAACCTAAAGGGAAAGGCCTAGCACCAAATACAATTCGCCATCTGATCTAACTTCTGGAGGCAGTCAAAATGAGTATTTGAATTCTTCCCTACCTTATTCCTGTGCTGAGATACAGGCTGCTCCAACCTGCTGTACAATGCTTGATTTCGAGACTGAGCGAAACTAATGAAAACATTGTTGGGGTAAAACCTAAAGGGAAAGACCTAGCACCAAATTCCATTGGCCATCTGATCTAACTTCTGGAGGCAGTCAAAATGATCCTTAGAATTCTTCCCTACCTTATTCCTGTGCTGAGATACAGGCTGCTCCAACCTGCTGTAAAATGCTTGATTTCGAGAGTGAGCGAAACTAATGAAAACATTGTTGGGGTAAAACCTAAAGGGAAAGACCTAGCACCAAATCCAATTTGCCATCTGATCTAACTTCTGGAGGCAGTCAAAATGAGTATTTGAATTCTTCCCTACCTTATTCCTGTGCTGAGATACAGGCTACTCCAACCTGCTGTAAAATGCTTGATTTCGAGAGTGAGCGAAACTAATGAAAACATTGTTGGGGTAAAACCTAAAGGGAAAGACCTAGCACCAAATACAATTTGCCATCTGATCTAACTTCTGGAGGCAGTCAAAATGAGTATTTGAATTCTTCCCTACCTTATTCCTGTGCTGAGATACAGGCTGCTCCAACCTGCTGTAAAATGCTTGATTTCGAGAGTGAGCGAAACTAATGAAAACATTGTTGGGGTAAAACCTAAAGGGAAAGACCTAGAACCAAATACAATTTGCCACCTGATCTAACTTCTGGAGGCAGTCAAAATGATCCTTAGAATTCTTCCCTACCTTATTCCTGTGCTGAGATACAGGCTGCTCCAACCTGCTGTAAAATGCTTGATTTCGAGAGTGAGCGAAACTAATGAAAACATTGTTGGGGTAAAACCTAAAGGGAAAGACCTAGCACCAAATTGCATTGGCCATCTGATCTAACTTCTGGAGGCAGTCAAAATGATCCTTAGAATTCTTCCCTACCTTATTCCTGTGCTGAGATACAGGCTGCTCCAACCTGCTGTAAAATGCTTGATTTCGAGAGTGAGCGAAACTAATGAAAACATTGTTGGGGTAAAACCTAAAGGGAAAGACCTAGCACCAAATCCAATTTGCCATCTGATCTAACTTCTGGAGGCAGTCAAAATGAGTATTTGAATTCTTCCCTACCTTATTCCTGTGCTGAGATACAGGCTGCTCCAACCTGCTGTAAAATGCTTGATTTCGAGAGTGAGCGCAACTAATGAAAACATTGTTGGGGTAAAACCTAAAGGGAAAGACCTAGCACCAAATCCAATTTGCCATCTGATGTAACTTCTGGAGGCAGTCAAAATGATCCTTAGAATTCTTCCCTACCTTATTCCTGTGCTGAGATACAGGCTGCTCCAACCTGCTGTAAAATGCTTGATTTCGAGAGTGAGCGAAACTAATGAAAACATTGTTGGGGTAAAACCTAAAGGGAAAGACCTAGCACCAAATACAATTTGCCATCTGATCTAGCATCTGGAGGCAGTCAAAATGAGTATTTGAATTCTTCCCTACCTTATTCCTGTGCTGAGATACAGGCTGCTCCAACCTGCTGTAAAATGCTTGATTTCGAGAGTGAGCGAAACTAATGAAAACATTGTTGGGGTAAAACCTAAAGGGAAAGACCTAGCACCAAATCCAATTTGCCATCTGATCTAACTTCTGGAGGCAGTCAAAATGAGTATTTGAATTCTTCCCTACCTTATTCCTGTGCTGAGATACAGGCTGCTCCAACCTGCTGTAAAATGCTTGATTTCGAGATGAGCGAAAATAATGAAAACATTGTTGGGGTAAAACCTAAAGGGAAAGACCTAGCACCAAATCCAATTTGCCATCTGATCTAACTTCTGTAGGCAGACAAAATGATCCTGAGAATTCTTCCCTACCTTATTCCTGTGCTGAGATACAGGCTGCTCCAACCTGCTGTAAAATGCTTGATTTCGAGAGTGAGCGAAACTAATGAAAACATTGTTGGGGTAAAACCTAAAGGGAAAGACCTAGCACCAAATCCAATTTGCCATCTGATCTAACTTCTGGAGGCAGTCAAAATGAGTATTTGAATTCTTCCCTACCTTATTCCTGTGCTGAGATACAGGCTGCTCCAACCTGCTGTAAAATGCTTGATTTCGAGAGTGAGCGAAACTAATGAAAACATTGTTGGGGTAAAACCTAAAGGGAAAGACCTAGCACCAAATCCAATTTGCCATCTGATCTAACTTCTGGAGGCAGTCAAAATGAGTATTTGAATTCTTCCCTACCTTATTCCTGTGCTGAGATACAGGCTGCTCCAACCTGCTGTAAAATGCTTGATTTCGAGATGAGCGAAACTAATGAAAACATTGTTGGGGTAAAACCTAAAGGGAAAGACCTAGCACCAAATCCAATTTGCCATCTGATCTAACTTCTGGAGGCAGTCAAAATGATCCTTAGAATTCTTCCCTACCTTATTCCTGTGCTGAGATACAGGCTGCTCCAACCTGCTGTAAAATGCTTGATTTCGAGATGAGCGAAACTAATGAAAACATTGTTGGGGTAAAACCTAAAGGGAAAGACCTAGCACCAAATACAATTTGCCATCTGATCTAACTTCTGGAGGCAGTCAAAATGATCCTGAGAATTCTTCCCTACCTTATTCCTGTGCTGAGATACAGGCTGCTCCAACCTGCTGTAAAATGCTTGATTTCGAGAGTGAGTGAAACTAATGAAAACATTGTTGGGGTAAAACCTAAAGGGAAAGGCCTAGCACCAAATTCCATTGGCCACCTGATCTAACTTCTGGAGGCAGTCAAAATGATCCTTAGATTTCTTCCCTACCTTATTCCTGTGCTGAGATACAGGCTGCTCCAACCTGCTGTAAAATGCTTGATTTCGAGAGTGAGCGAAACTAATGAAAACATTGTTGGGGTAAAACCTAAAGGGAAAGACCTAGCACCAAATCCAATTTGCCATCTGATCTAACTTCTGGAGGCAGTCAAAATGATCCTTAGAATTCTTCCCTACCTTATTCCTGTGCTGAGATACAGGCTGCTCCAACCTGCTGTAAAATGCTTGATTTCGAGAGTGAGCGAAACTAATGAAAACATTGTTGGGGTAAAACCTAAAGGGAAAGACCTAGCACCAAATCCAATTTGCCATCTGATCTAACTTCTGGAGGCAGTCAAAATGATCCTTAGAATTCTTCCCTACCTTATTCCTGTGCTGAGATACAGGCTGCTCCAACCTGCTGTAAAATGCTTGATTTCGAGAGTGAGCGAAACTAATGAAAACATTGTTGGGGTAAAACCTAAAGGGAAAGACCTAGCACCAAATCCAATTTGCCATCTGATCTAACTTCTGGAGGCAGTCAAAATGATCCTTAGAATTCTTCCCTACCTTATTCCTGTGCTGAGATACAGGCTGCTCCAACCTGCTGTAAAATGCTTGATTTCGAGAGTGAGCGAAACTAATGAAAACATTGTTGGGGTAAAACCTAAAGGGAAAGACCTAGCACCAAATACAATTTGCCATCTGATCTAACATCTGGAGGCAGTCAAAATGAGTATTTGAATTCTTCCCTACCTTATTCCTGTGCTGAGATACAGGCTGCTCCAACCTGCTGTAAAATGCTTGATTTCGAGAGTGAGCGAAACTAATGAAAACATTGTTGGGGTAAAACCTAAAGGGAAAGGCCTAGCACCAAATTGCATTGGCCATCTGATCTAACTTCTGGAGGCAGTCAAAATGAGTATTTGAATTCTTCCCTACCTTATTCCTGTGCTGAGATACAGGCTGCTCCAACCTGCTGTAAAATGCTTGATTTCGAGAGTGAGCGAAACTAATGAAAACATTGTTGGGGTAAAACCTAAAGGGAAAGACCTAGCACCAAATCCAATTTGCCATCTGATCTAACTTCTGGAGGCAGTCAAAATGAGTATTTGAATTCTTCCCTACCTTATTCCTGTGCTGAGATACAGGCTGCTCCAACCTGCTGTAAAATGCTTGATTTCGAGATGAGCGAAAACTAATGAAAACATTGTTGGGGTAAAACCTAAAGGGAAAGACCTAGCACCAAATCCAATTTGCCATCTGATCTAACTTCTGGAGGCAGTCAAAATGAGTATTTGAATTCTTCCCTACCTTATTCCTGTGCTGAGATACAGGCTGCTCCAACCTGCTGTAAAATGCTTGATTTCGAGATGAGCGAAACTAATGAAAACATTGTTGGGGTAAAACCTAAAGGGAAAGACCTAGCACCAAATACAATTTGCCATCTGATCTAACTTCTGGAGGCAGTCAAAATGATCCTGAGAATTCTTCCCTACCTTATTCCTGTGCTGAGATACAGGCTGCTCCAACCTGCTGTAAAATGCTTGATTTCGAGAGTGAGTGAAACTAATGAAAACATTGTTGGGGTAAAACCTAAAGGGAAAGGCCTAGCACCAAATTCCATTGGCCACCTGATCTAACTTCTGGAGGCAGTCAAAATGATCCTTAGATTTCTTCCCTACCTTATTCCTGTGCTGAGATACAGGCTGCTCCAACCTGCTGTAAAATGCTTGATTTCGAGAGTGAGCGAAACTAATGAAAACATTGTTGGGGTAAAACCTAAAGGGAAAGACCTAGCACCAAATCCAATTTGCCATCTGATCTAACTTCTGGAGGCAGTCAAAATGATCCTTAGAATTCTTCCCTACCTTATTCCTGTGCTGAGATACAGGCTGCTCCAACCTGCTGTAAAATGCTTGATTTCGAGAGTGAGCGAAACTAATGAAAACATTGTTGGGGTAAAACCTAAAGGGAAAGACCTAGCACCAAATCCAATTTGCCATCTGATCTAACTTCTGGAGGCAGTCAAAATGATCCTTAGAATTCTTCCCTACCTTATTCCTGTGCTGAGATACAGGCTGCTCCAACCTGCTGTAAAATGCTTGATTTCGAGAGTGAGCGAAACTAATGAAAACATTGTTGGGGTAAAACCTAAAGGGAAAGACCTAGCACCAAATCCAATTTGCCATCTGATCTAACTTCTGGAGGCAGTCAAAATGATCCTTAGAATTCTTCCCTACCTTATTCCTGTGCTGAGATACAGGCTGCTCCAACCTGCTGTAAAATGCTTGATTTCGAGAGTGAGCGAAACTAATGAAAACATTGTTGGGGTAAAACCTAAAGGGAAAGACCTAGCACCAAATACAATTTGCCATCTGATCTAACATCTGGAGGCAGTCAAAATGAGTATTTGAATTCTTCCCTACCTTATTCCTGTGCTGAGATACAGGCTGCTCCAACCTGCTGTAAAATGCTTGATTTCGAGAGTGAGCGAAACTAATGAAAACATTGTTGGGGTAAAACCTAAAGGGAAAGGCCTAGCACCAAATTGCATTGGCCATCTGATCTAACTTCTGGAGGCAGTCAAAATGAGTATTTGAATTCTTCCCTACCTTATTCCTGTGCTGAGATACAGGCTGCTCCAACCTGCTGTAAAATGCTTGATTTCGAGAGGTGAGCGAAACTAATGAAAACATTGTTGGGGTAAAACCTAAAGGGAAAGACCTAGCACCAAATACAATTTGCCATCTGATCTAACTTCTGGAGGCAGTCAAAATGAGTATTTGAATTCTTCCCTACCTTATTCCTGTGCTGAGATACAGGCTGCTCCAACCTGCTGTAAAATGCTTGATTTCGAGATGAGCGAAACTAATGAAAACATTGTTGGGGTAAAACCTAAAGGGAAAGACCTAGCACCAAATACAATTAGCCATCTGATCTAACTTCTGGAGGCAGTCAAAATGATCCTGAGAATTCTTCCCTACCTTATTCCTGTGCTGAGATACAGGCTGCTCCAACCTGCTGTAAAATGCTTGATTTCGAGAGTGAGCGAAACTAATGAAAACATTGTTGGGGTAAAACCTAAAGGGAAAGGCCTAGCACCAAATTCCATTGGCCACCTGATCTAACTTCTAGAGGCAGTCAAAATGATCCTTAGATTTCTTCCCTACCTTATTCCTGTGCTGAGATACAGGCTGCTCCAACCTGCTGTAAAATGCTTGATTTCGAGAGTGAGCGAAACTAATGAAAACATTGTTGGGGTAAAACCTAAAGGGAAAGACCTAGCACCAAATCCAATTTGCCATCTGATCTAACTTCTGGAGGCAGTCAAAATGAGTATTTGAATTCTTCCCTACCTTATTCCTGTGCTGAGATACAGGCTGCTCCAACCTGCTGTAAAATGCTTGATTTCGAGAGTGAGCGAAACTAATGAAAACATTGTTGGGGTAAAACCTAAAGGGAAAGACCTAGCACCAAATTGCATTGGCCATCTGATCTAACTTCTGGAGGCAGTCAAAATGAGTATTTGAATTCTTCCCTACCTTATTCCTGCGCTGAGATACAGGCTGCTCCAACCTGCTGTAAAATGCTTGATTTCGAGAGTGAGCGAAACTAATGAAAACATTGTTGGGGTAAAACCTAAAGGGAAAGACCTAGCACCAAATCCAATTTGCCATCTGATCTAACTTCTGGAGGCAGACAAAATGATCCTGAGAATTCTTCCCTACCTTATTCCTGTGCTGAGATACAGGCTGCTCCAACCTGCTGTAAAATGCTTGATTTCGAGAGTGATCGCCACTAATGAAAACATTGTTGGGGTAAAACCTAAAGGGAAAGGCCTAGCACCAAATTCCATTGGCCACCTGATCTAACTTCTGGAGGCAGTCAAAATGATCCTTAGATTTCTTCCCTACCTTATTCCTGTGCTGAGATACAGGCTGCTCCAACCTGCTGTAAAATGCTTGATTTCGAGAGTGAGCGAAACTAATGAAAACATTGTTGGGGTAAAACCTAAAGGGAAAGACCTAGCACCAAATCCAATTTGCCATCTGATCTAACTTCTGGAGGCAGTCAAAATGAGTATTTGAATTCTTCCCTACCTTATTCCTGTGCTGAGATACAGGCTGCTCCAACCTGCTGTAAAATGCTTGATTTCGAGATGAGCGAAACTAATGAAAACATTGTTGGGGTAAAACCTAAAGGGAAAGACCTAGCACCAAATCCAATTTGCCATCTGATCTAACTTCTGGAGGCAGTCAAAATGAGTATTTGAATTCTTCCCTACCTTTTTCCTGTGCTGAGATACAGGCTGCTCCAACCTGCTGTAAAATGCTTGATTTCGAGATGAGCGAAACTAATGAAAACATTGTTGGGGTAAAACCTAAAGGGAAAGACCTAGCACCAAATACAATTTGCCATCTCATCTAACTTCTGGAGGCAGTCAAAATGATCCTGAGAATTCTTCCCTACCTTATTCCTGTGCTGAGATACAGGCTGCTCCAACCTGCTGTAAAATGCTTGATTTCGAGAGTGAGCGAAACTAATGAAAACATTGTTGGGGTAAAACCTAAAGGGAAAGGCCTAGCACCAAATTCCATTGGCCACCTGATCTAACTTCTGGAGGCAGTCAAAATGATCCTTAGATTTCGTCCCTACCTTATTCCTGTGCTGAGATACAGGCTGCTCCAACCTGCTGTAAAATGCTTGATTTCGAGAGTGAGCGAAACTAATGAAAACATTGTTGGGGTAAAACCTAAAGGGAAAGACCTAGCACCAAATCCAATTTGCCATCTGATCTAACTTCTGGAGGCAGTCAAAATGATCCTTAGAATTCTTCCCTACCTTATTCCTGTGCTGAGATACAGGCTGCTCCAACCTGCTGTAAAATGCTTGATTTCGAGAGTGAGCGAAACTAATGAAAACATTGTTGGGGTAAAACCTAAAGGGAAAGACCTAGCACCAAATCCAATTTGCCATCTGATCTAACTTCTGGAGGCAGTCAAAATGATCCTTAGAATTCTTCCCTACCTTATTCCTATGCTGAGATACAGGCTGCTCCAACCTGCTGTAAAATGCTTGATTTCGAGAGTGAGCGCAACTAATGAAAACATTGTTGGGGTAAAACCTAAAGGGAAAGACCTAGCACCAAATACAATTTGCCATCTGATCTAACTTCTGGAGGCAGTCAAAATGATCCTTAGAATTCTTCCCTACCTTATTCCTGTGCTGAGATACAGGCTGCTCCAACCTGCTGTAAAATGCTTGATTTCGAGAGTGAGCGAAACTAATGAAAACATTGTTGGGGTAAAACCTAAAGGGAAAGACCTAGCACCAAATCCAATTTGCCATCTGATCTAACTTCTGGAGGCAGTCAAAATGATCCTTAGAATTCTTCCCTACCTTATTCCTATGCTGAGATACAGGCTGCTCCAACCTGCTGTAAAATGCTTGATTTCGAGAGTGAGCGCAACTAATGAAAACATTGTTGGGGTAAAACCTAAGGGGAAAGACCTAGCACCAAATCCAATTTGCCATCTGATCTAACTTCTGGAGGCAGTCAAAATGATCCTTAGAATTCTTCCCTACCTTATTCCTGTGCTGAGATACAGGCTGCTCCAACCTGCTGTAAAATGCTTGATTTCGAGAGTGAGCGAAACTAATGAAAACATTGTTGGGGTAAAACCTAAAGGGAAAGGCCTAGCACCAAATTGCATTGGCCATCTGATCTAACTTCTGGAGGCAGTCAAAATGAGTATTTGAATTCTTCCCTACCTTATTCCTGTGCTGAGATACAGGCTGCTCCAACCTGCTGTAAAATGCTTGATTTCGAGAGTGAGCGAAACTAATGAAAACATTGTTGGGGTAAAACCTAAAGGGAAAGACCTAGCACCAAATACAATTTGCCATCTGATCTAACTTCTGGAGGCAGTCAAAATGAGTATTTGAATTCTTCCCTACCTTATTCCTGTGCTGAGATACAGGCTGCTCCAACCTGCTGTAAAATGCTTGATTTCGAGATGAGCGAAACTAATGAAAACATTGTTGGGGTAAAACCTAAAGGGAAAGACCTAGCACCAAATACAATTTGCCATCTGATCTAACTTCTGGAGGCAGTCAAAATGATCCTGAGAATTCTTCCCTACCTTATTCCTGTGCTGAGATACAGGCTGCTCCAACCTGCTGTAAAATGCTTGATTTCGAGAGTGATCGAAACTAATGAAAACATTGTTGGGGTAAAACCTAAAGGGAAAGGCCTAGCACCAAATTCCATTGGCCACCTGATCTAACTTCTAGAGGCAGTCAAAATGATCCTTAGATTTCTTCCCTACCTTATTCCTGTGCTGAGATACAGGCTGCTCCAACCTGCTGTAAAATGCTTGATTTCGAGAGTGAGCGAAACTAATGAAAACATTGTTGGGGTAAAACCTAAAGGGAAAGACCTAGCACCAAATCCAATTTGCCATCTGATGTAACTTCTGGAGGCAGTCAAAATGAGTATTTGAATTCTTCCCTACCTTATTCCTGTGCTGAGATACAGGCTGCTCCAACCTGCTGTAAAATGCTTGATTTCGAGAGTGAGCGAAACTAATGAAAACATTGTTGGGGTAAAACCTAAAGGGAAAGACCTAGCACCAAATTGCATTGGCCATCTGATCTAACTTCTGGAGGCAGTCAAAATGAGTATTTGAATTCTTCCCTACCTTATTCCTGCGCTGAGATACAGGCTGCTCCAACCTGCTGTAAAATGCTTGATTTCGAGAGTGAGCGAAACTAATGAAAACATTGTTGGGGTAAAACCTAAAGGGAAAGACGTAGCACCAAATCCAATTTGCCATCTGATCTAACTTCTGGAGGCAGTCAAAATGATCCTGAGAATTCTTCCCTACCTTATTCCTGTGCTGAGATACAGGCTGCTCCAACCTGCTGTAAAATGCTTGATTTCGAGAGTGAGCGAAACTAATGAAAACATTGTTGGGGTAAAACCTAAAGGGAAAGACCTAGCACCAAATTCCATTGGCCACCTGATCTAACTTCTGGAGGCAGTCAAAATGATCCTTAGATTTCTTCCCTACCTTATTCCTGTGCTGAGATACAGGCTGCTCCAACCTGCTGTAAAATGCTTGATTTCGAGAGTGAGCGAAACTAATGAAAACATTGTTGGGGTAAAACCTAAAGGGAAAGACCTAGCACCAAATCCAATTTGCCATCTGATCTAACTTCTGGAGGCAGTCAAAATGAGTATTTGAATTCTTCCCTACCTTATTCCTGTGCTGAGATACAGGCTGCTCCAACCTGCTGTAAAATGCTTGATTTCGAGATGAGCGAAACTAACGAAAACATTGTTGGGGTAAAACCTAAAGGGAAAGACCTAGCACCAAATCCAATTTGCCATCTGATCTAACTTCTGGAGGCAGACAAAATGATCCTGAGAATTCTTCCCTACCTTATTCCTGTGCTGAGATACAGGCTGCTCCAACCTGCTGTAAAATGCTTGATTTCGAGAGTGATCGAAACTAATGAAAACATTGTTGGGGTAAAACCTAAAGGGAAAGGCCTAGCACCAAATTCCATTGGCCACCTGATCTAAGTTCTGGAGGCAGTCAAAATGATCCTTAGATTTCTTCCCTACCTTATTCCTGTGCTGAGATACAGGCTGCTCCAACCTGCTGTAAAATGCTTGATTTCGAGAGTGAGCGAAACTAATGAAAACATTGTTGGGGTAAAACCTAAAGGGAAAGACCTAGCACCAAATACAATTTGCCATCTGATCTAACTTCTGGAGGCAGTCAAAATGATCCTGAGAATTCTTCCCTACCTTATTCCTGTGCTGAGATACAGGCTGCTCCAACCTGCTGTAAAATGCTTGATTTCGAGAGTGAGCGAAACTAATGAAAACATTGTTGGGGTAAAACCTAAAGGGAAAGGCCTAGCACCAAATCCAATTTGCCATCTGATCTAACTTCTGGAGGCAGTCAAAATGATCCTTAGATTTCTTCCCTACCTTATTCCTGTGCTGAGATACAGGCTGCTCCAACCTGCTGTAAAATGCTTGATTTCGAGAGTGAGCGAAACTAATGAAAACATTGTTGGGGTAAAACCTAAAGGGAAAGACCTAGCACCAAATTCCATTGGCCATCTGATCTAACTTCTGGAGGCAGTCAAAATGAGTATTTGAATTCTTCCCTACCTTATTCCTGTGCTGAGATACAGGCTGCTCCAACCTGCTGTAAAATGCTTGATTTCGAGAGTGAGCGAAACTAATGAAAACATTGTTGGGGTAAAACCTAAAGGGAAAGACCTAGCACCAAATGCAATTTGCCATCTGATCTAACTTCTGGAGGCAGTCAAAATGATCCTTAGAATTCTTTCCTACCTTATTCCTGTGCTGAGATACAGGCTGCTCCAACCTGCTGTAAAATGCTTGATTTCGAGAGTGATCGCAACTAATGAAAACATTGTTGGGGTAAAACCTAAAGGGAAAGACCTAGCACCAAATACAATTTGCCATCTGATCTAACTTCTGGATGCAGTCAAAATGATCCTTAGAATTCTTCCCTACCTTATTCCTGTGCTGAGATACAGGCTGCTCCAACCTGCTGTAAAATGCTTGATTTCGAGAGTGAGCGAAACTAATGAAAACATTGTTGGGGTAAAACCTAAAGGGAAAGGCCTAGCATCAAATTGCATTGGCCATCTGATCTAACTTCTGGAGTCAGTCAAAATGAGTACTTGAATTCTTCCCTACCTTATTCCTGTGCTGAGATACAGGCTGCTCCAACCTGCTGTAAAATGCTTGATTTCGAGAGTGAGCGAAACTGATGAAAACTTTGTTGGGGTAAAACCTAAAGGGAAAGACCTAGCACCAAATTGCATTGGCCATCTGATCTAACTTCTGGAGGCAGTCAAAATGATCCTTAGAATTCTTCCCTACCTTATTCCTGTGCTGAGATACAGGCTGCTCCAACCTGCTGTAAAATGCTTGATTTCGAGAGTGAGCGAAACTAATGAAAACATTGTTGGGGTAAAACCTAAAGGGAAAGGCCTAGCACCAAATTGCATTGGCCATCTGATCTAACTTCTGGAGGCAGTCAAAATGAGTATTTGAATTCTTCCCTACCTTATTCCTGTGCTGAGATACAGGCTGCTCCAACCTGCTGTAAAATGCTTGATTTCGAGAGTGAGCGAAACTAATGAAAACATTGTTGGGGTAAAACCTAAAGGGAAAGACCTAGCACCAAATACAATTTGCCATCTGATCTAACTTCTGGAGGCAGTCAAAATGAGTATTTGAATTCTTCCCTACCTTATTCCTGTGCTGAGATACAGGCTGCTCCAACCTGCTGTAAAATGCTTGATTTCGAGAGTGAGCGAAACTAATGAAAACATTGTTGGGGTAAAACCTAAAGGGAAAGGCCTAGCACCAAATTGCATTGGCCATCTGATCTAACTTCTGGAGGCAGTCAAAATGATCCTTAGAATTCTTCCCTACCTTATTCCTGTGCTGAGATACAGGCTGCTCCAACCTGCTGTAAAATGCTTGATTTCGAGAGTGAGCGAAACTAATGAAAACATTGTTGGGGTAAAACCTAAAGGGAAAGACCTAGCACCAAATACAATTTGCCATCTGATCTAACTTCTGGAGGCAGTCAAAATGAGTATTTGAATTCTTCCCTACCTTATTCCTGTGCTGAGATACAGGCTGCTCCAACCTGCTGTAAAATGCTTGATTTCGAGAGTGAGAGAAACTAATGAAAACATTGTTGGGGTAAAACCTAAAGGGAAAGACCTAGCACCAAATGCAATTTGCCATCTGATCTAACTTCTGGAGGCAGTCAAAATGATCCTTAGAATTCTTTCCTACCTTATTCCTGTGCTGAGATACAGGGCTGCTCCAACCTGCTGTAAAATGCTTGATTTCGAGAGTGAGTGAAACTAATGAAAACATTGTTGGGGTAAAACCTAAAGGGAAAGACCTAGCACCAAATACAATTTGCCATCTGATCTAACTTCTGGAGGCAGTCAAAATGATCCTTAGAATTCTTCCCTACCTTATTCCTGTGCTGAGATACAGGCTGCTCCAACCTGCTGTAAAATGCTTGATTTCGAGAGTGAGCGAAACTAATGAAAACATTGTTGGGGTAAAACCTAAAGGGAAAGGCCTAGCATCAAATTGCATTGGCCATCTGATCTAACTTCTGGAGTCAGTCAAAATGAGTACTTGAATTCTTCCCTACCTTATTCCTGTGCTGAGATACAGGCTGCTCCAACCTGCTGTAAAATGCTTGATTTCGAGAGTGAGCGAAACTGATGAAAACTTTGTTGGGGTAAAACCTAAAGGGAAAGACCTAGCACCAAATTGCATTGGCCATCTGATCTAACTTCTGGAGGCAGTCAAAATGATCCTTAGAATTCTTCCCTACCTTATTCCTGTGCTGAGATACAGGCTGCTCCAACCTGCTGTAAAATGCTTGATTTCGAGAGTGAGCGAAACTAATGAAAACATTGTTGGGGTAAAACCTAAAGGGAAAGACCTAGCACCAAATTGCATTGGCCATCTGATCTAACTTCTGGAGGCAGTCAAAATGAGTATTTGAATTCTTCCCTACCTTATTCCTGTGCTGAGATACAGGCTGCTCCAACCTGCTGTAAAATGCTTGATTTCGAGAGTGAGCAAAACTAATGAAAACATTGTTGGGGTAAAACCTAAAGGGAAAGGCCTAGCACCAAATTGCATTGGCCATCTGATCTAACTTCTGGAGGCAGTCAAAATGAGTATTTGAATTCTTCCCTACCTTATTCCTGTGCTGAGATACAGGCTGCTCCAACCTGCTGTAAAATGCTTGATTTCGAGAGTGAGCGAAACTAATGAAAACATTGTTGGGGTAAAACCTAAAGGGAAAGACCTAGCACCAAATACAATTTGCCATCTGATCTAACTTCTGGAGGCAGTCAAAATGAGTATTTGAATTCTTCCCTACCTTATTCCTGTGCTGAGATACAGGCTGCTCCAACCTGCTGTAAAATGCTTGATTTCGAGAGTGAGCGAAACTAATGAAAACATTGTTGGGGTAAAACCTAAAGGGAAAGGCCTAGCACCAAATTGCATTGGCCATCTGATCTAACTTCTGGAGGCAGTCAAAATGAGTATTTGAATTCTTCCCTACCTTATTCCTGTGCTGAGATACAGGCTGCTCCAACCTGCTGTAAAATGCTTGATTTCGAGAGTGAGCGAAACTAATGAAAACATTTGTTGGGTAAAACCTAAAGGGAAAGACCTAGCACCAAATCCAATTTGCCATCTGATCTAACTTCTGGAGGCAGTCAAAATGATCCTTAGAATTCTTCCCTACCTTATTCCTGTGCTGAGATACAGGCTGCTCCAACCTGCTGTAAAATGCTTGATTTCGAGAGTGAGCGAAACTAATGAAAACATTGTTGGGGTAAAACCTAAAGGGAAAGACCTAGCACCAAATACAATTTGCCATCTGATCTAACTTCTGGAGGCAGTCAAAATGAGTATTTGAATTCTTCCCTACCTTATTCCTGTGCTGAGATACAGGCTGCTCCAACCTGCTGTAAAATGCTTGATTTCGAGAGTGAGCGAAACTAATGAAAACATTGTTGGGGTAAAACCTAAAGGGAAAGGCCTAGCACCAAATTGCATTGGCCATCTGATCTAACTTCTGGAGGCAGTCAAAATGATCCTTAGAATTCTTCCCTACCTTATTCCTGTGCTGAGATACAGGCTGCTCCAACCTGCTGTAAAATGCTTGATTTCGAGAGTGAGCGAAACTAATGAAAACATTGTTGGGGTAAAACCTAAAGGGAAAGACCTAGCACCAAATTGCATTGGCCATCCGATCTAACTTCTGGAGGCAGTCAAAATGATCCTTAGAATTCTTCCCTACCTTATTCCTGTGCTGAGATACAGGCTGCTCCAACCTGCTGTAAAATGCTTGATTTCGAGAGTGAGCGAAACTAATGAAAACATTGTTGGGGTAAAACCTAAAGGGAAAGGCCTAGCACCAAATTGCATAGGGCATCTGATCTAACTTCTGGAGGCAGTCAAAATGATCCTTAGAATTCTTCCCTACCTTATTCCTGTGCTGAGATACAGGCTGCTCCAACCTGCTGTAAAATGCTTGATTTCGAGAGTGAGCGAAACTAATGAAAACATTGTTGGGGTAAAACCTAAAGGGAAAGACCTAGCACCAAATACAATTTGCCATCTGATCTAACTTCTGGAGGCAGTCAAAATGAGTATTTGAATTCTTCCCTACCTTATTCCTGTGCTGAGATACAGGCTGCTCCAACCTGCTGTAAAATGCTTGATTTCGAGAGTGAGCGAAACTAATGAAAACATTGTTGGGGTAAAACCTAAAGGGAAAGGCCTAGCACCAAATTGCATTGGCCATCTGATCTAACTTCTGGAGGCAGTCAAAACGAGTATTTGAATTCTTCCCTACCTTATTCCTGTGCTGAGATACAGGCTGCTCCAACCTGCTGTAAAGTGCTTGATTTCGAGAGTGAGCGAAACTAATGAAAATATTTGTTGGGTAAAACCTAAAGGGAAAGACCTAGCACCAAATCCAATTTGCCATCTGATCTAACTTCTGGAGGCAGTCAAAATGATACTTAGAATTCTTCCCTACCTTATTCCTGTGCTGAGATACAGGCTGCTCCAACCTGCTGTAAAATGCTTGATTTCGAGAGTGAGCAAAACTAATGAAAACATTGTTGGGGTAAAACCTAAAGGGAAAGGCCTAGCACCAAATTGCATTGGCCATCTGATCTAAGTTCTGGAGGCAGTCAAAATGAGTATTTGAATTCTTCCCTACCTTATTCCTGTGCTGAGATACAGGCTGCTCCAACCTGCTGTAAAATGCTTGATTTCGAGAGTGAGCGAAACTAATGAAAACATTGTTGGGGTAAAACCTAAAGGGAAAGACCTAGCACCAAATCCAATTTGCCATCTGATCTAACTTCTGGAGGCAGTCAAAATGATCCTTAGAATTCTTCCCTACCTTATTCCTGTGCTGAGATACAGGCTGCTCCAACCTGCTGTAAAATGCTTGATTTCGAGAGTGAGCGAAACTAATGAAAACATTGTTGGGGTAAAACCTAAAGGGAAAGACCTAGCACCAAATCCAATTTGCCATCTGATCTAACTTCTGGAGGCAGTCAAAATGAGTATTTGAATTCTTCCCTACCTTATTCCTGTGCTGAGATACAGGCTGCTCCAACCTGCTGTAAAATGCTTGATTTCGAGAGTGAGCGAAACTAATGAAAACATTGTTGGGGTAAAACCTAAAGGGAAAGACCTAGCACCAAATCCAATTTGCCATCTGATCTAACTTCTGGAGGCAGTCAAAATGATCCTTAGAATTCTTCCCTACCTTATTCCTGTGCTGAGATACAGGCTGCTCCAACCTGCTGTAAAATGCTTGATTTCGAGAGTGAGCGAAACTAATGAAAACATTGTTGGGGTAAAACCTAAAGGGAAAGACCTAGCACCAAATCCAATTTGCCATCTGATCTAACTTCTGGAGGCAGTCAAAATGATCCTTAGAATTCTTCCCTACCTTATTCCTGTGCTGAGATACAGGCTGCTCCAACCTGCTGTAAAATGCTTGATTTCGAGAGTGAGCGAAACTAATGAAAACATTGTTGGGGTAAAACCTAAAGGGAAAGACCTAGCACCAAATCCAATTTGCCATCTGATCTAACTTCTGGAGGCAGTCAAAATGATCCTTAGAATTCTTCCCTACCTTATTCCTGTGCTGAGATACAGGCTGCTCCAACCTGCTGTAAAATGCTTGATTTCGAGAGTGAGCGAAACTAATGAAAACATTGTTGGGGTAAAACCTAAAGGGAAAGGCCTAGCACCAAATTGCATAGGGCATCTGATCTAACTTCTGGAGGCAGTCAAAATGATCCTTAGAATTCTTCCCTACCTTATTCCTGTGCTGAGATACAGGCTGCTCCAACCTGCTGTAAAATGCTTGATTTCGAGAGTGAGCGAAACTAATGAAAACATTGTTGGGGTAAAACCTAAAGGGAAAGACCTAGCACCAAATACAATTTGCCATCTGATCTAACTTCTGGAGGCAGTCAAAATGAGTATTTGAATTCTTCCCTACCTTATTCCTGTGCTGAGATACAGGCTGCTCCAACCTGCTGTAAAATGCTTGATTTCGAGAGTGAGCGAAACTAATGAAAACATTGTTGGGGTAAAACCTAAAGGGAAAGGCCTAGCACCAAATTGCATTGGCCATCTGATCTAACTTCTGGAGGCAGTCAAAACGAGTATTTGAATTCTTCCCTACCTTATTCCTGTGCTGAGATACAGGCTGCTCCAACCTGCTGTAAAGTGCTTGATTTCGAGAGTGAGCGAAACTAATGAAAATATTTGTTGGGTAAAACCTAAAGGGAAAGACCTAGCACCAAATCCAATTTGCCATCTGATCTAACTTCTGGAGGCAGTCAAAATGATACTTAGAATTCTTCCCTACCTTATTCCTGTGCTGAGATACAGGCTGCTCCAACCTGCTGTAAAATGCTTGATTTCGAGAGTGAGCAAAACTAATGAAAACATTGTTGGGGTAAAACCTAAAGGGAAAGGCCTAGCACCAAATTGCATTGGCCATCTGATCTAACTTCTGGAGGCAGTCAAAATGATCCTTAGAATTCTTCCCTACCTTATTCCTGTGCTGAGATACAGGCTGCTCCAACCTGCTGTAAAATGCTTGATTTCGAGAGTGAGCGAAACTAATGAAAACATTTGTTGGGTAAAACCTAAAGGGAAAGACCTAGCACCAAATCCAATTTGCCATCTGATCTAACTTCTGGAGGCAGTCAAAATGATCCTTAGAATTCTTCCCTACCTTATTCCTGTGCTGAGATACAGGCTGCTCCAACCTGCTGTAAAATGCTTGATTTCGAGAGTGAGCGAAACTAATGAAAACATTGTTGGGGTAAAACCTAAAGGGAAAGACCTAGCACCAAATACAATTTGCCATCTGATCTAACTTCTGGAGGCAGTCAAAATGAGTATTTGAATTCTTCCCTACCTTATTCCTGTGCTGAGATACAGGCTGCTCCAACCTGCTGTAAAATGCTTGATTTCGAGAGTGAGCGAAACTAATGAAAACATTGTTGGGGTAAAACCTAAAGGGAAAGGCCTAGCACCAAATTGCATTGGCCATCTGATCTAACTTCTGGAGGCAGTCAAAACGAGTATTTGAATTCTTCCCTACCTTATTCCTGTGCTGAGATACAGGCTGCTCCAACCTGCTGTAAAGTGCTTGATTTCGAGAGTGAGCGAAACTAATGAAAATATTTGTTGGGTAAAACCTAAAGGGAAAGACCTAGCACCAAATCCAATTTGCCATCTGATCTAACTTCTGGAGGCAGTCAAAATGATACTTAGAATTCTTCCCTACCTTATTCCTGTGCTGAGATACAGGCTGCTCCAACCTGCTGTAAAATGCTTGATTTCGAGAGTGAGCAAAACTAATGAAAACATTGTTGGGGTAAAACCTAAAGGGAAAGGCCTAGCACCAAATTGCATTGGCCATCTGATCTAACTTCTGGAGGCAGTCAAAATGATCCTTAGAATTCTTCCCTACCTTATTCCTGTGCTGAGATACAGGCTGCTCCAACCTGCTGTAAAATGCTTGATTTCGAGAGTGAGCGAAACTAATGAAAACATTTGTTGGGTAAAACCTAAAGGGAAAGACCTAGCACCAAATCCAATTTGCCATCTGATCTAACTTCTGGAGGCAGTCAAAATGATCCTTAGAATTCTTCCCTACCTTATTCCTGTGCTGAGATACAGGCTGCTCCAACCTGCTGTAAAATGCTTGATTTCGAGAGTGAGCGAAACTAATGAAAACATTGTTGGGGTAAAACCTAAAGGGAAAGACCTAGCACCAAATCCAATTTGCCATCTGATCTAACTTCTGGAGGCAGTCAAAATGAGTATTTGAATTCTTCCCTACCTTATTCCTGTGCTGAGATACAGGCTGCTCCAACCTGCTGTAAAATGCTTGATTTCGAGAGTGAGCGAAACTAATGAAAACATTGTTGGGGTAAAACCTAAAGGGAAAGACCTAGCACCAAATCCAATTTGCCATCTGATCTAACTTCTGGAGGCAGTCAAAATGATCCTTAGAATTCTTCCCTACCTTATTCCTGTGCTGAGATACAGGCTGCTCCAACCTGCTGTAAAATGCTTGATTTCGAGAGTGAGCGAAACTAATGAAAACATTGTTGGGGTAAAACCTAAAGGGAAAGACCTAGCACCAAATCCAATTTGCCATCTGATCTAACTTCTGGAGGCAGTCAAAATGATCCTTAGAATTCTTCCCTACCTTATTCCTGTGCTGAGATACAGGCTGCTCCAACCTGCTGTAAAATGCTTGATTTCGAGAGTGAGCGAAACTAATGAAAACATTGTTGGGGTAAAACCTAAAGGGAAAGACCTAGCACCAAATCCAATTTGCCATCTGATCTAACTTCTGGAGGCAGTCAAAATGATCCTTAGAATTCTTCCCTACCTTATTCCTGTGCTGAGATACAGGCTGCTCCAACCTGCTGTAAAATGCTTGATTTCGAGAGTGAGCGAAACTAATGAAAACATTGTTGGGGTAAAACCTAAAGGGAAAGACCTAGCACCAAATCCAATTTGCCATCTGATCTAACTTCTGGAGGCAGTCAAAATGATCCTTAGAATTCTTCCCTACCTTATTCCTGTGCTGAGATACAGGCTGCTCCAACCTGCTGTAAAATGCTTGATTTCGAGAGTGAGCGAAACTAATGAAAACATTGTTGGGGTAAAACCTAAAGGGAAAGACCTAGCACCAAATCCAATTTGCCATCTGATCTAACTTCTGGAGGCAGTCAAAATGATCCTTAGAATTCTTCCCTACCTTATTCCTGTGCTGAGATACAGGCTGCTCCAACCTGCTGTAAAATGCTTGATTTCGAGAGTGAGCGAAACTAATGAAAACATTGTTGGGGTAAAACCTAAAGGGAAAGACCTAGCACCAAATCCAATTTGCCATCTGATCTAACTTCTGGAGGCAGTCAAAATGATCCTTAGAATTCTTCCCTACCTTATTCCTGTGCTGAGATACAGGCTGCTCCAACCTGCTGTAAAATGCTTGATTTCGAGAGTGAGCGAAACTAATGAAAACATTGTTGGGGTAAAACCTAAAGGGAAAGACCTAGCACCAAATCCAATTTGCCATCTGATCTAACTTCTGGAGGCAGTCAAAATGATCCTTAGAATTCTTCCCTACCTTATTCCTGTGCTGAGATACAGGCTGCTCCAACCTGCTGTAAAATGCTTGATTTCGAGAGTGAGCGAAACTAATGAAAACATTGTTGGGGTAAAACCTAAAGGGAAAGACCTAGCACCAAATCCAATTTGCCATCTGATCTAACTTCTGGAGGCAGTCAAAATGATCCTTAGAATTCTTCCCTACCTTATTCCTGTGCTGAGATACAGGCTGCTCCAACCTGCTGTAAAATGCTTGATTTCGAGAGTGAGCAAAACTAATGAAAACATTGTTGGGGTAAAACCTAAAGGGAAAGACCTAGCACCAAATCCAATTTGCCATCTGATCTAACTTCTGGAGGCAGTCAAAATGATCCTTAGAATTCTTCCCTACCTTATTCCTGTGCTGAGATACAGGCTGCTCCAACCTGCTGTAAAATGCTTGATTTCGAGAGTGAGCGAAACTAATGAAAACATGGTTGGGGTAAAACCTAAAGGGAAAGACCTAGCACCAAATCCAATTTGCCATCTGATCTAACTTCTGGAGGCAGTCAAAATGATCCTTAGAATTCTTCCCTACCTTATTCCTGTGCTGAGATACAGGCTGCTCCAACCTGCTGTAAAATGCTTGATTTCGAGAGTGAGCGAAACTAATGAAAACATTGTTGGGGTAAAACCTAAAGGGAAAGACCTAGCACCAAATCCAATTTGCCATCTGATCTAACTTCTGGAGGCAGTCAAAATGATCCTTAGAATTCTTCCCTACCTTATTCCTGTGCTGAGATACAGGCTGCTCCAACCTGCTGTAAAATGCTTGATTTCGAGAGTGAGCGAAACTAATGAAAACATTGTTGGGGTAAAACCTAAAGGGAAAGACCTAGCACCAAATCCAATTTGCCATCTGATCTAACTTCTGGAGGCAGTCAAAATGATCCTTAGAATTCTTCCCTACCTTATTCCTGTGCTGAGATACAGGCTGCTCCAACCTGCTGTAAAATGCTTGATTTCGAGAGTGAGCGAAACTAATGAAAACATTGTTGGGGTAAAACCTAAAGGGAAAGACCTAGCACCAAATCCAATTTGCCATCTGATCTAACTTCTGGAGGCAGTCAAAATGATCCTTAGAATTCTTCCCTACCTTATTCCTGTGCTGAGATACAGGCTGCTCCAACCTGCTGTAAAATGCTTGATTTCGAGAGTGAGCGAAACTAATGAAAACATTGTTGGGGTAAAACCTAAAGGGAAAGACCTAGCACCAAATCCAATTTGCCATCTGATCTAACTTCTGGAGGCAGTCAAAATGATCCTTAGAATTCTTCCCTACCTTATTCCTGTGCTGAGATACAGGCTGCTCCAACCTGCTGTAAAATGCTTGATTTCGAGAGTGAGCGAAACTAATGAAAACATTGTTGGGGTAAAACCTAAAGGGAAAGACCTAGCACCAAATCCAATTTGCCATCTGATCTAACTTCTGGAGGCAGTCAAAATGATCCTTAGAATTCTTCCCTACCTTATTCCTGTGCTGAGATACAGGCTGCTCCAACCTGCTGTAAAATGCTTGATTTCGAGAGTGAGCGAAACTAATGAAAACATTGTTGGGGTAAAACCTAAAGGGAAAGACCTAGCACCAAATCCAATTTGCCATCTGATCTAACTTCTGGAGGCAGTCAAAATGATCCTTAGAATTCTTCCCTACCTTATTCCTGTGCTGAGATACAGGCTGCTCCAACCTGCTGTAAAATGCTTGATTTCGAGAGTGAGCGAAACTAATGAAAACATTGTTGGGGTAAAACCTAAAGGGAAAGACCTAGCACCAAATCCAATTTGCCATCTGATCTAACTTCTGGAGGCAGTCAAAATGATCCTTAGAATTCTTCCCTACCTTATTCCTGTGCTGAGATACAGGCTGCTCCAACCTGCTGTAAAATGCTTGATTTCGAGAGTGAGCAAAACTAATGAAAACATTGTTGGGGTAAAACCTAAAGGGAAAGACCTAGCACCAAATCCAATTTGCCATCTGATCTAACTTCTGGAGGCAGTCAAAATGATCCTTAGAATTCTTCCCTACCTTATTCCTGTGCTGAGATACAGGCTGCTCCAACCTGCTGTAAAATGCTTGATTTCGAGAGTGAGCGAAACTAATGAAAACATGGTTGGGGTAAAACCTAAAGGGAAAGACCTAGCACCAAATCCAATTTGCCATCTGATCTAACTTCTGGAGGCAGTCAAAATGATCCTTAGAATTCTTCCCTACCTTATTCCTGTGCTGAGATACAGGCTGCTCCAACCTGCTGTAAAATGCTTGATTTCGAGAGTGAGCGAAACTAATGAAAACATTGTTGGGGTAAAACCTAAAGGGAAAGACCTAGCACCAAATCCAATTTGCCATCTGATCTAACTTCTGGAGGCAGTCAAAATGATCCTTAGAATTCTTCCCTACCTTATTCCTGTGCTGAGATACAGGCTGCTCCAACCTGCTGTAAAATGCTTGATTTCGAGAGTGAGCGAAACTAATGAAAACATGGTTGGGGTAAAACCTAAAGGGAAAGACCTAGCACCAAATCCAATTTGCCATCTGATCTAACTTCTGGAGGCAGTCAAAATGATCCTTAGAATTCTTCCCTACCTTATTCCTGTGCTGAGATACAGGCTGCTCCAACCTGCTGTAAAATGCTTGATTTCGAGAGTGAGCGAAACTAATGAAAACATTGTTGGGTAAAACCTAAAGGGAAAGACCTAGCACCAAATCCAATTTGCCATCTGATCTAACTTCTGGAGGCAGTCAAAATGATCCTTAGAATTCTTCCCTACCTTATTCCTGTGCTGAGATACAGGCTGCTCCAACCTGCTGTAAAATGCTTGATTTCGAGAGTGAGCGAAACTAATGAAAACATTGTTGGGGTAAAACCTAAAGGGAAAGACCTAGCACCAAATCCAATTTGCCATCTGATCTAACTTCTGGAGGCAGTCAAAATGATCCTTAGAATTCTTCCCTACCTTATTCCTGTGCTGAGATACAGGCTGCTCCAACCTGCTGTAAAATGCTTGATTTCGAGAGTGAGCGAAACTAATGAAAACATTGTTGGGGTAAAACCTAAAGGGAAAGACCTAGCACCAAATTCCATTGGCCATCTGATCTAACTTCTGGAGGCAGTCAAAATGATCCTTAGAATTCTTCCCTACCTTATTCCTGTGCTGAGATACAGGCTGCTCCAACCTGCTGTAAAATGCTTGATTTCGAGAGTGAGCGAAACTAATGAAAACATTGTTGGGGTAAAACCTAAAGGGAAAGACCTAGCACCAAATCCAATTTGCCATCTGATCTAACTTCTGGAGGCAGTCAAAATGATCCTTAGAATTCTTCCCTACCTTATTCCTGTGCTGAGATACAGGCTGCTCCAACCTGCTGTAAAATGCTTGATTTCGAGAGTGAGCAAAACTAATGAAAACATTGTTGGGGTAAAACCTAAAGGGAAAGACCTAGCACCAAATTCCATTGGCCATCTGATCTAACTTCTGGAGGCAGTCAAAATGATCCTTAGAATTCTTCCCTACCTTATTCCTGTGCTGAGATACAGGCTGCTCCAACCTGCTGTAAAATGCTTGATTTCGAGAGTGAGCGAAACTAATGAAAACATTGTTGGGGTAAAACCTAAAGGGAAAGACCTAGCACCAAATCCAATTTGCCATCTGATCTAACTTCTGGAGGCAGTCAAAATGAGTATTTGAATTCTTCCCTACCTTATTCCTGTGCTGAGATACAGGCTGCTCCAACCTGCTGTAAAATGCTTGATTTCGAGAGTGAGCGAAACTAATGAAAACATTGTTGGGGTAAAACCTAAAGGGAAAGACCTAGCACCAAATCCAATTTGCCATCTGATCTAACTTCTGGAGGCAGTCAAAATGATCCTTAGAATTCTTCCCTACCTTATTCCTGTGCTGAGATACAGGCTGCTCCAACCTGCTGTAAAATGCTTGATTTCGAGAGTGAGCGAAACTAATGAAAACATTGTTGGGGTAAAACCTAAAGGGAAAGACCTAGCACCAAATCCAATTTGCCATCTGATCTAACTTCTGGAGGCAGTCAAAATGATCCTTAGAATTCTTCCCTACCTTATTCCTGTGCTGAGATACAGGCTGCTCCAACCTGCTGTAAAATGCTTGATTTCGAGAGTGAGCGAAACTAATGAAAACATTGTTGGGGTAAAACCTAAAGGGAAAGACCTAGCACCAAATCCAATTTGCCATCTGATCTAACTTCTGGAGGCAGTCAAAATGATCCTTAGAATTCTTCCCTACCTTATTCCTGTGCTGAGATACAGGCTGCTCCAACCTGCTGTAAAATGCTTGATTTCGAGAGTGAGCGAAACTAATGAAAACATTGTTGGGGTAAAACCTAAAGGGAAAGACCTAGCACCAAATCCAATTTGCCATCTGATCTAACTTCTGGAGGCAGTCAAAATGATCCTTAGAATTCTTCCCTACCTTATTCCTGTGCTGAGATACAGGCTGCTCCAACCTGCTGTAAAATGCTTGATTTCGAGAGTGAGCGAAACTAATGAAAACATTGTTGGGGTAAAACCTAAAGGGAAAGACCTAGCACCAAATCCAATTTGCCATCTGATCTAACTTCTGGAGGCAGTCAAAATGATCCTTAGAATTCTTCCCTACCTTATTCCTGTGCTGAGATACAGGCTGCTCCAACCTGCTGTAAAATGCTTGATTTCGAGATTGAGCGAAACTAATGAAAACATTGTTGGGGTAAAACCTAAAGGGAAAGACCTAGCACCAAATCCAATTTGCCATCTGATCTAACTTCTGGAGGCAGTCAAAATGATCCTTAGAATTCTTCCCTACCTTATTCCTGTGCTGAGATACAGGCTGCTCCAACCTGCTGTAAAATGCTTGATTTCGAGAGTGAGCGAAACTAATGAAAACATTGTTGGGGTAAAACCTAAAGGGAAAGACCTAGCACCAAATTCCATTGGCCATCTGATCTAACTTCTGGAGGCAGTCAAAATGATCCTTAGAATTCTTCCCTACCTTATTCCTGTGCTGAGATACAGGCTGCTCCAACCTGCTGTAAAATGCTTGATTTCGAGAGTGAGCGAAACTAATGAAAACATTGTTGGGGTAAAACCTAAAGGGAAAGACCTAGCACCAAATCCAATTTGCCATCTGATCTAACTTCTGGAGGCAGTCAAAATGATCCTTAGAATTCTTCCCTACCTTATTCCTGTGCTGAGATACAGGCTGCTCCAACCTGCTGTAAAATGCTTGATTTCGAGAGTGAGCGAAACTAATGAAAACATTGTTGGGGTAAAACCTAAAGGGAAAGACCTAGCACCAAATCCAATTTGCCATCTGATCTAACTTCTGGAGGCAGTCAAAATGATCCTTAGAATTCTTCCCTACCTTATTCCTGTGCTGAGATACAGGCTGCTCCAACCTGCTGTAAAATGCTTGATTTCGAGAGTGAGCGAAACTAATGAAAACATGGTTGGGGTAAAACCTAAAGGGAAAGACCTAGCACCAAATCCAATTTGCCATCTGATCTAACTTCTGGAGGCAGTCAAAATGATCCTTAGAATTCTTCCCTACCTTATTCCTGTGCTGAGATACAGGCTGCTCCAACCTGCTGTAAAATGCTTGATTTCGAGAGTGAGCGAAACTAATGAAAACATGGTTGGGGTAAAACCTAAAGGGAAAGACCTAGCACCAAATCCAATTTGCCATCTGATCTAACTTCTGGAGGCAGTCAAAATGATCCTTAGAATTCTTCCCTACCTTATTCCTGTGCTGAGATACAGGCTGCTCCAACCTGCTGTAAAATGCTTGATTTCGAGAGTGAGCGAAACTAATGAAAACATTGTTGGGGTAAAACCTAAAGGGAAAGACCTAGCACCAAATCCAATTTGCCATCTGATCTAACTTCTGGAGGCAGTCAAAATGATCCTTAGAATTCTTCCCTACCTTATTCCTGTGCTGAGATACAGGCTGCTCCAACCTGCTGTAAAATGCTTGATTTCGAGAGTGAGCGAAACTAATGAAAACATGGTTGGGGTAAAACCTAAAGGGAAAGACCTAGCACCAAATCCAATTTGCCATCTGATCTAACTTCTGGAGGCAGTCAAAATGATCCTTAGAATTCTTCCCTACCTTATTCCTGTGCTGAGATACAGGCTGCTCCAACCTGCTGTAAAATGCTTGATTTCGAGAGTGAGCGAAACTAATGAAAACATTGTTGGGGTAAAACCTAAAGGGAAAGACCTAGCACCAAATCCAATTTGCCATCTGATCTAACTTCTGGAGGCAGTCAAAATGATCCTTAGAATTCTTCCCTACCTTATTCCTGTGCTGAGATACAGGCTGCTCCAACCTGCTGTAAAATGCTTGATTTCGAGAGTGAGCGAAACTAATGAAAACATGGTTGGGGTAAAACCTAAAGGGAAAGACCTAGCACCAAATCCAATTTGCCATCTGATCTAACTTCTGGAGGCAGTCAAAATGATCCTTAGAATTCTTCCCTACCTTATTCCTGTGCTGAGATACAGGCTGCTCCAACCTGCTGTAAAATGCTTGATTTCGAGAGTGAGCGAAACTAATGAAAACATTGTTGGGGTAAAACCTAAAGGGAAAGACCTAGCACCAAATCCAATTTGCCATCTGATCTAACTTCTGGAGGCAGTCAAAATGATCCTTAGAATTCTTCCCTACCTTATTCCTGTGCTGAGATACAGGCTGCTCCAACCTGCTGTAAAATGCTTGATTTCGAGAGTGAGCGAAACTAATGAAAACATTGTTGGGGTAAAACCTAAAGGGAAAGACCTAGCACCAAATCCAATTTGCCATCTGATCTAACTTCTGGAGGCAGTCAAAATGATCCTTAGAATTCTTCCCTACCTTATTCCTGTGCTGAGATACAGGCTGCTCCAACCTGCTGTAAAATGCTTGATTTCGAGAGTGAGCGAAACTAATGAAAACATTGTTGGGGTAAAACCTAAAGGGAAAGACCTAGCACCAAATCCAATTTGCCATCTGATCTAACTTCTGGAGGCAGTCAAAATGATCCTTAGAATTCTTCCCTACCTTATTCCTGTGCTGAGATACAGGCTGCTCCAACCTGCTGTAAAATGCTTGATTTCGAGAGTGAGCGAAACTAATGAAAACATTGTTGGGGTAAAACCTAAAGGGAAAGACCTAGCACCAAATCCAATTTGCCATCTGATCTAACTTCTGGAGGCAGTCAAAATGATCCTTAGAATTCTTCCCTACCTTATTCCTGTGCTGAGATACAGGCTGCTCCAACCTGCTGTAAAATGCTTGATTTCGAGAGTGAGCGAAACTAATGAAAACATTGTTGGGGTAAAACCTAAAGGGAAAGACCTAGCACCAAATCCAATTTGCCATCTGATCTAACTTCTGGAGGCAGTCAAAATGATCCTTAGAATTCTTCCCTACCTTATTCCTGTGCTGAGATACAGGCTGCTCCAACCTGCTGTAAAATGCTTGATTTCGAGAGTGAGCGAAACTAATGAAAACATTGTTGGGGTAAAACCTAAAGGGAAAGACCTAGCACCAAATCCAATTTGCCATCTGATCTAACTTCTGGAGGCAGTCAAAATGATCCTTAGAATTCTTCCCTACCTTATTCCTGTGCTGAGATACAGGCTGCTCCAACCTGCTGTAAAATGCTTGATTTCGAGAGTGAGCGAAACTAATGAAAACATTGTTGGGGTAAAACCTAAAGGGAAAGACCTAGCACCAAATCCAATTTGCCATCTGATCTAACTTCTGGAGGCAGTCAAAATGATCCTTAGAATTCTTCCCTACCTTATTCCTGTGCTGAGATACAGGCTGCTCCAACCTGCTGTAAAATGCTTGATTTCGAGAGTGAGCGAAACTAATGAAAACATGGTTGGGGTAAAACCTAAAGGGAAAGACCTAGCACCAAATCCAATTTGCCATCTGATCTAACTTCTGGAGGCAGTCAAAATGATCCTTAGAATTCTTCCCTACCTTATTCCTGTGCTGACATACAGGCTGCTCCAACCTGCTGTAAAATGCTTGATTTTGAGAGTGAGCGAAACTAATGAAAACATTGTTGGGGTAAAACCTAAAGGGAAAGACCTAGCACCAAATCCAATTTGCCATCTGATCTAACTTCTGGAGGCAGTCAAAATGATCCTTAGAATTCTTCCCTACCTTATTCCTGTGCTGAGATACAGGCTGCTCCAACCTGCTGTAAAATGCTTGATTTCGAGAGTGAGCGAAACTAATGAAAACATGGTTGGGGTAAAACCTAAAGGGAAAGACCTAGCACCAAATCCAATTTGCCATCTGATCTAACTTCTGGAGGCAGTCAAAATGATCCTTAGAATTCTTCCCTACCTTATTCCTGTGCTGAGATACAGGCTGCTCCAACCTGCTGTAAAATGCTTGATTTCGAGAGGGAGCGAAACTAATGAAAACATTGTTGGGGTAAAACCTAAAGGGAAAGACCTAGCACCAAATCCAATTTGCCATCTGATCTAACTTCTGGAGGCAGTCAAAATGATCCTTAGAATTCTTCCCTACCTTATTCCTGTGCTGAGATACAGGCTGCTCCAACCTGCTGTAAAATGCTTGATTTCGAGAGTGAGCGAAACTAATGAAAACATTGTTGGGGTAAAACCTAAAGGGAAAGACCTAGCACCAAATCCAATTTGCCATCTGATCTAACTTCTGGAGGCAGTCAAAATGATCCTTAGAATTCTTCCCTACCTTATTCCTGTGCTGAGATACAGGCTGCTCCAACCTGCTGTAAAATGCTTGATTTCGAGAGTGAGCGAAACTAATGAAAACATTGTTGGGGTAAAACCTAAAGGGAAAGACCTAGCACCAAATCCAATTTGCCATCTGATCTAACTTCTGGAGGCAGTCAAAATGATCCTTAGAATTCTTCCCTACCTTATTCCTGTGCTGAGATACAGGCTGCTCCAACCTGCTGTAAAATGCTTGATTTCGAGAGTGAGCGAAACTAATGAAAACATTGTTGGGGTAAAACCTAAAGGGAAAGACCTAGCACCAAATCCAATTTGCCATCTGATCTAACTTCTGGAGGCAGTCAAAATGATCCTTAGAATTCTTCCCTACCTTATTCCTGTGCTGAGATACAGGCTGCTCCAACCTGCTGTAAAATGCTTGATTTCGAGAGTGAGCGAAACTAATGAAAACATTGTTGGGGTAAAACCTAAAGGGAAAGACCTAGCACCAAATCCAATTGGCCATCTGATCTAACTTCTGGAGGCAGTCAAAATGATCCTTAGAATTCTTCCCTACCTTATTCCTGTGCTGAGATACAGGCTGCTCCAACCTGCTGTAAAATGCTTGATTTCGAGAGTGAGCGAAACTAATGAAAACATTGTTGGGGTAAAACCTAAAGGGAAAGACCTAGCACCAAATTCCATTGGCCATCTGATCTAACTTCTGGAGGCAGTCAAAATGATCCTTAGAATTCTTCCCTACCTTATTCCTGTGCTGAGATACAGGCTGCTCCAACCTGCTGTAAAATGCTTGATTTCGAGAGTGAGCGAAACTAATGAAAACATTGTTGGGGTAAAACCTAAAGGGAAAGACCTAGCACCAAATCCAATTTGCCATCTGATCTAACTTCTGGAGGCAGTCAAAATGATCCTTAGAATTCTTCCCTACCTTATTCCTGTGCTGAGATACAGGCTGCTCCAACCTGCTGTAAAATGCTTGATTTCGAGAGTGAGTGAAACTAATGAAAACATGGTTGGGGTAAAACCTAAAGGGAAAGACCTAGCACCAAATCCAATTTGCCATCTGATCTAACTTCTGGAGGCAGTCAAAATGATCCTTAGAATTCTTCCCTACCTTATTCCTGTGCTGAGATACAGGCTGCTCCAACCTGCTGTAAAATGCTTGATTTCGAGAGTGAGCGAAACTAATGAAAACATTGTTGGGGTAAAACCTAAAGGGAAAGACCTAGCACCAAATCCAATTTGCCATCTGATCTAACTTCTGGAGGCAGTCAAAATGATCCTTAGAATTCTTCCCTACCTTATTCCTGTGCTGAGATACAGGCTGCTCCAACCTGCTGTAAAATGCTTGATTTCGAGAGTGAGCGAAACTAATGAAAACATGGTTGGGGTAAAACCTAAAGGGAAAGACCTAGCACCAAATCCAATTTGCCATCTGATCTAACTTCTGGAGGCAGTCAAAATGATCCTTAGAATTCTTCCCTACCTTATTCCTGTGCTGAGATACAGGCTGCTCCAACCTGCTGTAAAATGCTTGATTTCGAGAGTGAGCGAAACTAATGAAAACATTGTTGGGGTAAAACCTAAAGGGAAAGACCTAGCACCAAATCCAATTTGCCATCTGATCTAACTTCTGGAGGCAGTCAAAATGATCCTTAGAATTCTTCCCTACCTTATTCCTGTGCTGAGATACAGGCTGCTCCAACCTGCTGTAAAATGCTTGATTTCGAGAGTGAGTGAAACTAATGAAAACATGGTTGGGGTAAAACCTAAAGGGAAAGACCTAGCACCAAATCCAATTTGCCATCTGATCTAACTTCTGGAGGCAGTCAAAATGATCCTTAGAATTCTTCCCTACCTTATTCCTGTGCTGAGATACAGGCTGCTCCAACCTGCTGTAAAATGCTTGATTTCGAGAGTGAGCGAAACTAATGAAAACATTGTTGGGGTAAAACCTAAAGGGAAAGACCTAGCACCAAATCCAATTTGCCATCTGATCTAACTTCTGGAGGCAGTCAAAATGATCCTTAGAATTCTTCCCTACCTTATTCCTGTGCTGAGATACAGGCTGCTCCAACCTGCTGTAAAATGCTTGATTTCGAGAGTGAGCGAAACTAATGAAAACATTGTTGGGGTAAAACCTAAAGGGAAAGACCTAGCACCAAATCCAATTTGCCATCTGATCTAACTTCTGGAGGCAGTCAAAATGATCCTTAGAATTCTTCCCTACCTTATTCCTGTGCTGAGATACAGGCTGCTCCAACCTGCTGTAAAATGCTTGATTTCGAGATTGAGCGAAACTAATGAAAACATTGTTGGGGTAAAACCTAAAGGGAAAGACCTAGCACCAAATCCAATTTGCCATCTGATCTAACTTCTGGAGGCAGTCAAAATGATCCTTAGAATTCTTCCCTACCTTATTCCTGTGCTGAGATACAGGCTGCTCCAACCTGCTGTAAAATGCTTGATTTCGAGAGTGAGCGAAACTAATGAAAACATTGTTGGGGTAAAACCTAAAGGGAAAGACCTAGCACCAAATCCAATTGGCCATCTGATCTAACTTCTGGAGGCAGTCAAAATGATCCTTAGAATTCTTCCCTACCTTATTCCTGTGCTGAGATACAGGCTGCTCCAACCTGCTGTAAAATGCTTGATTTCGAGAGTGAGCGAAACTAATGAAAACATTGTTGGGGTAAAACCTAAAGGGAAAGACGTAGCACCAAATACAATTTGCCATCTGATCTAACTTCTGGAGGCAGTCAAAATGATCCTTAGAATTCTTCCCTACCTTATTCCTGTGCTGAGATACAGGCTGCTCCAACCTGCTGTAAAATGCTTGATTTCGAGAGTGAGCGAAACTAATGAAAACATTGTTGGGGTAAAACCTAAAGGGAAAGACCTAGCACCAAATCCAATTTGCCATCTGATCTAACTTCTGGAGGCAGTCAAAATGATCCTTAGAATTCTTCCCTACCTTATTCCTGTGCTGAGATACAGGCTGCTCCAACCTGCTGTAAAATGCTTGATTTCGAGAGTGAGCGAAACTAATGAAAACATTGTTGGGGTAAAACCTAAAGGGAAAGACCTAGCACCAAATCCAATTTGCCATCTGATCTAACTTCTGGAGGCAGTCAAAATGATCCTTAGAATTCTTCCCTACCTTATTCCTGTGCTGAGATACAGGCTGCTCCAACCTGCTGTAAAATGCTTGATTTCGAGAGTGAGCGAAACTAATGAAAACATTGTTGGGGTAAAACCTAAAGGGAAAGACCTAGCACCAAATCCAATTTGCCATCTGATCTAACTTCTGGAGGCAGTCAAAATGAGTATTTGAATTCTTCCCTACCTTATTCCTGTGCTGAGATACAGGCTGCTCCAACCTGCTGTAAAATGCTTGATTTCGAGAGTGAGCGAAACTAATGAAAACATTGTTGGGGTAAAACCTAAAGGGAAAGACCTAGCACCAAATCCAATTTGCCATCTGATCTAACTTCTGGAGGCAGTCAAAATGATCCTTAGAATTCTTCCCTACCTTATTCCTGTGCTGAGATACAGGCTGCTCCAACCTGCTGTAAAATGCTTGATTTCGAGAGTGAGCGAAACTAATGAAAACATTGTTGGGGTAAAACCTAAAGGGAAAGACCTAGCACCAAATCCAATTTGCCATCTGATCTAACTTCTGGAGGCAGTCAAAATGATCCTTAGAATTCTTCCCTACCTTATTCCTGTGCTGAGATACAGGCTGCTCCAACCTGCTGTAAAATGCTTGATTTCGAGAGGGAGCGAAACTAATGAAAACATTGTTGGGGTAAAACCTAAAGGGAAAGACCTAGCACCAAATCCAATTTGCCATCTGATCTAACTTCTGGAGGCAGTCAAAATGATCCTTAGAATTCTTCCCTACCTTATTCCTGTGCTGAGATACAGGCTGCTCCAACCTGCTGTAAAATGCTTGATTTCGAGAGTGAGCGAAACTAATGAAAACATGGTTGGGGTAAAACCTAAAGGGAAAGACCTAGCACCAAATCCAATTTGCCATCTGATCTAACTTCTGGAGGCAGTCAAAATGATCCTTAGAATTCTTCCCTACCTTATTCCTGTGCTGACATACAGGCTGCTCCAACCTGCTGTAAAATGCTTGATTTTGAGAGTGAGCGAAACTAATGAAAACATTGTTGGGGTAAAACCTAAAGGGAAAGACCTAGCACCAAATCCAATTTGCCATCTGATCTAACTTCTGGAGGCAGTCAAAATGATCCTTAGAATTCTTCCCTACCTTATTCCTGTGCTGAGATACAGGCTGCTCCAACCTGCTGTAAAATGCTTGATTTCGAGAGTGAGCGAAACTAATGAAAACATGGTTGGGGTAAAACCTAAAGGGAAAGACCTAGCACCAAATCCAATTTGCCATCTGATCTAACTTCTGGAGGCAGTCAAAATGATCCTTAGAATTCTTCCCTACCTTATTCCTGTGCTGAGATACAGGCTGCTCCAACCTGCTGTAAAATGCTTGATTTCGAGAGTGAGCGAAACTAATGAAAACATTGTTGGGGTAAAACCTAAAGGGAAAGACCTAGCACCAAATCCAATTTGCCATCTGATCTAACTTCTGGAGGCAGTCAAAATGATCCTTAGAATTCTTCCCTACCTTATTCCTGTGCTGAGATACAGGCTGCTCCAACCTGCTGTAAAATGCTTGATTTCGAGAGTGAGCGAAACTAATGAAAACATTGTTGGGGTAAAACCTAAAGGGAAAGACCTAGCACCAAATCCAATTTGCCATCTGATCTAACTTCTGGAGGCAGTCAAAATGATCCTTAGAATTCTTCCCTACCTTATTCCTGTGCTGAGATACAGGCTGCTCCAACCTGCTGTAAAATGCTTGATTTCGAGAGGGAGCGAAACTAATGAAAACATTGTTGGGGTAAAACCTAAAGGGAAAGACCTAGCACCAAATCCAATTTGCCATCTGATCTAACTTCTGGAGGCAGTCAAAATGATCCTTAGAATTCTTCCCTACCTTATTCCTGTGCTGAGATACAGGCTGCTCCAACCTGCTGTAAAATGCTTGATTTCGAGAGTGAGCGAAACTAATGAAAACATGGTTGGGGTAAAACCTAAAGGGAAAGACCTAGCACCAAATCCAATTTGCCATCTGATCTAACTTCTGGAGGCAGTCAAAATGATCCTTAGAATTCTTCCCTACCTTATTCCTGTGCTGACATACAGGCTGCTCCAACCTGCTGTAAAATGCTTGATTTTGAGAGTGAGCGAAACTAATGAAAACATTGTTGGGGTAAAACCTAAAGGGAAAGACCTAGCACCAAATCCAATTTGCCATCTGATCTAACTTCTGGAGGCAGTCAAAATGATCCTTAGAATTCTTCCCTACCTTATTCCTGTGCTGAGATACAGGCTGCTCCAACCTGCTGTAAAATGCTTGATTTCGAGAGTGAGCGAAACTAATGAAAACATGGTTGGGGTAAAACCTAAAGGGAAAGACCTAGCACCAAATCCAATTTGCCATCTGATCTAACTTCTGGAGGCAGTCAAAATGATCCTTAGAATTCTTCCCTACCTTATTCCTGTGCTGAGATACAGGCTGCTCCAACCTGCTGTAAAATGCTTGATTTCGAGAGTGAGCGAAACTAATGAAAACATTGTTGGGGTAAAACCTAAAGGGAAAGACCTAGCACCAAATCCAATTTGCCATCTGATCTAACTTCTGGAGGCAGTCAAAATGATCCTTAGAATTCTTCCCTACCTTATTCCTGTGCTGAGATACAGGCTGCTCCAACCTGCTGTAAAATGCTTGATTTCGAGAGTGAGCGAAACTAATGAAAACATTGTTGGGGTAAAACCTAAAGGGAAAGACCTAGCACCAAATCCAATTTGCCATCTGATCTAACTTCTGGAGGCAGTCAAAATGATCCTTAGAATTCTTCCCTACCTTATTCCTGTGCTGAGATACAGGCTGCTCCAACCTGCTGTAAAATGCTTGATTTCGAGAGTGAGCGAAACTAATGAAAACATTGTTGGGGTAAAACCTAAAGGGAAAGACCTAGCACCAAATCCAATTTGCCATCTGATCTAACTTCTGGAGGCAGTCAAAATGATCCTTAGAATTCTTCCCTACCTTATTCCTGTGCTGAGATACAGGCTGCTCCAACCTGCTGTAAAATGCTTGATTTCGAGATTGAGCGAAACTAATGAAAACATTGTTGGGGTAAAACCTAAAGGGAAAGACCTAGCACCAAATCCAATTTGCCATCTGATCTAACTTCTGGAGGCAGTCAAAATGATCCTTAGAATTCTTCCCTACCTTATTCCTGTGCTGAGATACAGGCTGCTCCAACCTGCTGTAAAATGCTTGATTTCGAGAGTGAGCGAAACTAATGAAAACATTGTTGGGGTAAAACCTAAAGGGAAAGACCTAGCACCAAATCCAATTGGCCATCTGATCTAACTTCTGGAGGCAGTCAAAATGATCCTTAGAATTCTTCCCTACCTTATTCCTGTGCTGAGATACAGGCTGCTCCAACCTGCTGTAAAATGCTTGATTTCGAGAGTGAGCGAAACTAATGAAAACATTGTTGGGGTAAAACCTAAAGGGAAAGACCTAGCACCAAATTCCATTGGCCATCTGATCTAACTTCTGGAGGCAGTCAAAATGATCCTTAGAATTCTTCCCTACCTTATTCCTGTGCTGAGATACAGGCTGCTCCAACCTGCTGTAAAATGCTTGATTTCGAGAGTGAGCGAAACTAATGAAAACATTGTTGGGGTAAAACCTAAAGGGAAAGACCTAGCACCAAATCCAATTTGCCATCTGATCTAACTTCTGGAGGCAGTCAAAATGATCCTTAGAATTCTTCCCTACCTTATTCCTGTGCTGAGATACAGGCTGCTCCAACCTGCTGTAAAATGCTTGATTTCGAGAGTGAGCGAAACTAATGAAAACATTGTTGGGGTAAAACCTAAAGGGAAAGACCTAGCACCAAATCCAATTTGCCATCTGATCTAACTTCTGGAGGCAGTCAAAATGATCCTTAGAATTCTTCCCTACCTTATTCCTGTGCTGAGATACAGGCTGCTCCAACCTGCTGTAAAATGCTTGATTTCGAGAGTGAGCGAAACTAATGAAAACATGGTTGGGGTAAAACCTAAAGGGAAAGACCTAGCACCAAATCCAATTTGCCATCTGATCTAACTTCTGGAGGCAGTCAAAATGATCCTTAGAATTCTTCCCTACCTTATTCCTGTGCTGAGATACAGGCTGCTCCAACCTGCTGTAAAATGCTTGATTTCGAGAGTGAGCGAAACTAATGAAAACATGGTTGGGGTAAAACCTAAAGGGAAAGACCTAGCACCAAATCCAATTTGCCATCTGATCTAACTTCTGGAGGCAGTCAAAATGATCCTTAGAATTCTTCCCTACCTTATTCCTGTGCTGAGATACAGGCTGCTCCAACCTGCTGTAAAATGCTTGATTTCGAGAGTGAGCGAAACTAATGAAAACATGGTTGGGGTAAAACCTAAAGGGAAAGACCTAGCACCAAATCCAATTTGCCATCTGATCTAACTTCTGGAGGCAGTCAAAATGATCCTTAGAATTCTTCCCTACCTTATTCCTGTGCTGAGATACAGGCTGCTCCAACCTGCTGTAAAATGCTTGATTTCGAGAGTGAGCGAAACTAATGAAAACATGGTTGGGGTAAAACCTAAAGGGAAAGACCTAGCACCAAATCCAATTTGCCATCTGATCTAACTTCTGGAGGCAGTCAAAATGATCCTTAGAATTCTTCCCTACCTTATTCCTGTGCTGAGATACAGGCTGCTCCAACCTGCTGTAAAATGCTTGATTTCGAGAGTGAGCGAAACTAATGAAAACATTGTTGGGGTAAAACCTAAAGGGAAAGACCTAGCACCAAATCCAATTTGCCATCTGATCTAACTTCTGGAGGCAGTCAAAATGATCCTTAGAATTCTTCCCTACCTTATTCCTGTGCTGAGATACAGGCTGCTCCAACCTGCTGTAAAATGCTTGATTTCGAGAGTGAGCGAAACTAATGAAAACATTGTTGGGGTAAAACCTAAAGGGAAAGACCTAGCACCAAATCCAATTTGCCATCTGATCTAACTTCTGGAGGCAGTCAAAATGATCCTTAGAATTCTTCCCTACCTTATTCCTGTGCTGAGATACAGGCTGCTCCAACCTGCTGTAAAATGCTTGATTTCGAGAGTGAGCGAAACTAATGAAAACATTGTTGGGGTAAAACCTAAAGGGAAAGACCTAGCACCAAATCCAATTTGCCATCTGATCTAACTTCTGGAGGCAGTCAAAATGATCCTTAGAATTCTTCCCTACCTTATTCCTGTGCTGAGATACAGGCTGCTCCAACCTGCTGTAAAATGCTTGATTTCGAGATTGAGCGAAACTAATGAAAACATTGTTGGGGTAAAACCTAAAGGGAAAGACCTAGCACCAAATCCAATTTGCCATCTGATCTAACTTCTGGAGGCAGTCAAAATGATCCTTAGAATTCTTCCCTACCTTATTCCTGTGCTGAGATACAGGCTGCTCCAACCTGCTGTAAAATGCTTGATTTCGAGAGTGAGCGAAACTAATGAAAACATTGTTGGGGTAAAACCTAAAGGGAAAGACCTAGCACCAAATCCAATTGGCCATCTGATCTAACTTCTGGAGGCAGTCAAAATGATCCTTAGAATTCTTCCCTACCTTATTCCTGTGCTGAGATACAGGCTGCTCCAACCTGCTGTAAAATGCTTGATTTCGAGAGTGAGCGAAACTAATGAAAACATTGTTGGGGTAAAACCTAAAGGGAAAGACGTAGCACCAAATACAATTTGCCATCTGATCTAACTTCTGGAGGCAGTCAAAATGAGCCTTAGAATTCTTCCCTACCTTATTCCTGTGCTGAGATACAGGCTGCTCCAACCTGCTGTAAAATGCTTGATTTCGAGAGTGAGCGAAACTAATGAAAACATTGTTGGGGTAAAACCTAAAGGGAAAGACCTAGCACCAAATCCAATTTGCCATCTGATCTAACTTCTGGAGGCAGTCAAAATGATCCTTAGAATTCTTCCCTACCTTATTCCTGTGCTGAGATACAGGCTGCTCCAACCTGCTGTAAAATGCTTGATTTCGAGAGTGAGCGAAACTAATGAAAACATTGTTGGGGTAAAACCTAAAGGGAAAGACCTAGCACCAAATCCAATTTGCCATCTGATCTAACTTCTGGAGGCAGTCAAAATGAGTATTTGAATTCTTCCCTACCTTATTCCTGTGCTGAGATACAGGCTGCTCCAACCTGCTGTAAAATGCTTGATTTCGAGAGTGAGCGAAACTAATGAAAACATTGTTGGGGTAAAACCTAAAGGGAAAGACCTAGCACCAAATCCAATTTGCCATCTGATCTAACTTCTGGAGGCAGTCAAAATGATCCTTAGAATTCTTCCCTACCTTATTCCTGTGCTGAGATACAGGCTGCTCCAACCTGCTGTAAAATGCTTGATTTCGAGAGTGAGCGAAACTAATGAAAACATTGTTGGGGTAAAACCTAAAGGGAAAGACCTAGCACCAAATCCAATTTGCCATCTGATCTAACTTCTGGAGGCAGTCAAAATGATCCTTAGAATTCTTCCCTACCTTATTCCTGTGCTGAGATACAGGCTGCTCCAACCTGCTGTAAAATGCTTGATTTCGAGAGGGAGCGAAACTAATGAAAACATTGTTGGGGTAAAACCTAAAGGGAAAGACCTAGCACCAAATCCAATTTGCCATCTGATCTAACTTCTGGAGGCAGTCAAAATGATCCTTAGAATTCTTCCCTACCTTATTCCTGTGCTGAGATACAGGCTGCTCCAACCTGCTGTAAAATGCTTGATTTCGAGAGTGAGCGAAACTAATGAAAACATTGTTGGGGTAAAACCTAAAGGGAAAGACCTAGCACCAAATCCAATTTGCCATCTGATCTAACTTCTGGAGGCAGTCAAAATGATCCTTAGAATTCTTCCCTACCTTATTCCTGTGCTGAGATACAGGCTGCTCCAACCTGCTGTAAAATGCTTGATTTCGAGAGTGAGCGAAACTAATGAAAACATTGTTGGGGTAAAACCTAAAGGGAAAGACCTAGCACCAAATCCAATTTGCCATCTGATCTAACTTCTGGAGGCAGTCAAAATGATCCTTAGAATTCTTCCCTACCTTATTCCTGTGCTGAGATACAGGCTGCTCCAACCTGCTGTAAAATGCTTGATTTCGAGAGTGAGCGAAACTAATGAAAACATTGTTGGGGTAAAACCTAAAGGGAAAGACCTAGCACCAAATCCAATTTGCCATCTGATCTAACTTCTGGAGGCAGTCAAAATGATCCTTAGAATTCTTCCCTACCTTATTCCTGTGCTGAGATACAGGCTGCTCCAACCTGCTGTAAAATGCTTGATTTCGAGAGTGAGCGAAACTAATGAAAACATTGTTGGGGTAAAACCTAAAGGGAAAGACCTAGCACCAAATCCAATTTGCCATCTGATCTAACTTCTGGAGGCAGTCAAAATGATCCTTAGAATTCTTCCCTACCTTATTCCTGTGCTGAGATACAGGCTGCTCCAACCTGCTGTAAAATGCTTGATTTCGAGAGTGAGCGAAACTAATGAAAACATTGTTGGGGTAAAACCTAAAGGGAAAGACCTAGCACCAAATCCAATTTGCCATCTGATCTAACTTCTGGAGGCAGTCAAAATGATCCTTAGAATTCTTCCCTACCTTATTCCTGTGCTGAGATACAGGCTGCTCCAACCTGCTGTAAAATGCTTGATTTCGAGAGTGAGCGAAACTAATGAAAACATTGTTGGGGTAAAACCTAAAGGGAAAGACCTAGCACCAAATACAATTTGCCATCTGATCTAACTTCTGGAGGCAGTCAAAATGATCCTTAGAATTCTTCCCTACCTTATTCCTGTGCTGAGATACAGGCTGCTCCAACCTGCTGTAAAATGCTTGATTTCGAGAGTGAGCGAAACTAATGAAAACATTGTTGGGGTAAAACCTAAAGGGAAAGACCTAGCACCAAATCCAATTGGCCATCTGATCTAACTTCTGGAGGCAGTCAAAATGATCCTTAGAATTCTTCCCTACCTTATTCCTGTGCTGAGATACAGGCTGCTCCAACCTGCTGTAAAATGCTTGATTTCGAGAGTGAGCGAAACTAATGAAAACATTGTTGGGGTAAAACCTAAAGGGAAAGACCTAGCACCAAATTCCATTGGCCATCTGATCTAACTTCTGGAGGCAGTCAAAATGATCCTTAGAATTCTTCCCTACCTTATTCCTGTGCTGAGATACAGGCTGCTCCAACCTGCTGTAAAATGCTTGATTTCGAGAGTGAGCGAAACTAATGAAAACATTGTTGGGGTAAAACCTAAAGGGAAAGACCTAGCACCAAATCCAATTTGCCATCTGATCTAACTTCTGGAGGCAGTCAAAATGATCCTTAGAATTCTTCCCTACCTTATTCCTGTGCTGAGATACAGGCTGCTCCAACCTGCTGTAAAATGCTTGATTTCGAGAGTGAGCGAAACTAATGAAAACATTGTTGGGGTAAAACCTAAAGGGAAAGACCTAGCACCAAATCCAATTTGCCATCTGATCTAACTTCTGGAGGCAGTCAAAATGATCCTTAGAATTCTTCCCTACCTTATTCCTGTGCTGAGATACAGGCTGCTCCAACCTGCTGTAAAATGCTTGATTTCGAGAGTGAGCGAAACTAATGAAAACATTGTTGGGGTAAAACCTAAAGGGAAAGACCTAGCACCAAATCCAATTTGCCATCTGATCTAACTTCTGGAGGCAGTCAAAATGATCCTTAGAATTCTTCCCTACCTTATTCCTGTGCTGAGATACAGGCTGCTCCAACCTGCTGTAAAATGCTTGATTTCGAGAGTGAGCGAAACTAATGAAAACATTGTTGGGGTAAAACCTAAAGGGAAAGACCTAGCACCAAATCCAATCTGCCATCTGATCTAACTTCTGGAGGCAGTCAAAATGATCCTTAGAATTCTTCCCTACCTTATTCCTGCGCTGAGATACAGGCTGCTCCAACCTGCTGTAAAATGCTTGATTTCGAGAGTGAGCGAAACTAATGAAAACATTGTTGGGGTAAAACCTAAAGGGAAAGACCTAGCACCAAATCCAATTTGCCATCTGATCTAACTTCTGGAGGCAGTCAAAATGAGTATTTGAATTCTTCCCTACCTTATTCCTGTGCTGAGATACAGGCTGCTCCAACCTGCTGTAAAATGCTTGATTTCGAGAGTGAGCGAAACTAATGAAAACATTGTTGGGGTAAAACCTAAAGGGAAAGACCTAGCACCAAATCCAATTTGCCATCTGATCTAACTTCTGGAGGCAGTCAAAATGATCCTTAGAATTCTTCCCTACCTTATTCCTGTGCTGAGATACAGGCTGCTCCAACCTGCTGTAAAATGCTTGATTTCGAGAGTGAGCGAAACTAATGAAAACATTGTTGGGGTAAAACCTAAAGGGAAAGACCTAGCACCAAATCCAATTTGCCATCTGATCTAACTTCTGGAGGCAGTCAAAATGAGTATTTGAATTCTTCCCTACCTTATTCCTGTGCTGAGATACAGGCTGCTCCAACCTGCTGTAAAATGCTTGATTTCGAGAGTGAGCGAAACTAATGAAAACATTGTTGGGGTAAAACCTAAAGGGAAAGACCTAGCACCAAATCCAATTTGCCATCTGATCTAACTTCTGGAGGCAGTCAAAATGATCCTTAGAATTCTTCCCTACCTTATTCCTGTGCTGAGATACAGGCTGCTCCAACCTGCTGTAAAATGCTTGATTTCGAGAGTGAGCGAAACTAATGAAAACATTGTTGGGGTAAAACCTAAAGGGAAAGACGTAGCACCAAATACAATTTGCCATCTGATCTAACTTCTGGAGGCAGTCAAAATGATCCTTAGAATTCTTCCCTACCTTATTCCTGTGCTGAGATACAGGCTGCTCCAACCTGCTGTAAAATGCTTGATTTCGAGAGTGAGCGAAACTAATGAAAACATTGTTGGGGTAAAACCTAAAGGGAAAGACCTAGCACCAAATCCAATTTGCCATCTGATCTAACTTCTGGAGGCAGTCAAAATGATCCTTAGAATTCTTCCCTACCTTATTCCTGTGCTGAGATACAGGCTGCTCCAACCTGCTGTAAAATGCTTGATTTCGAGAGTGAGCGAAACTAATGAAAACATTGTTGGGGTAAAACCTAAAGGGAAAGACCTAGCACCAAATCCAATTTGCCATCTGATCTAACTTCTGGAGGCAGTCAAAATGAGTATTTGAATTCTTCCCTACCTTATTCCTGTGCTGAGATACAGGCTGCTCCAACCTGCTGTAAAATGCTTGATTTCGAGAGTGAGCGAAACTAATGAAAACATTGTTGGGGTAAAACCTAAAGGGAAAGACCTAGCACCAAATCCAATTTGCCATCTGATCTAACTTCTGGAGGCAGTCAAAATGAGTATTTGAATTCTTCCCTACCTTATTCCTGTGCTGAGATACAGGCTGCTCCAACCTGCTGTAAAATGCTTGATTTCGAGAGTGAGCGAAACTAATGAAAACATTGTTGGGGTAAAACCTAAAGGGAAAGACCTAGCACCAAATCCAATTTGCCATCTGATCTAACTTCTGGAGGCAGTCAAAATGATCCTTAGAATTCTTCCCTACCTTATTCCTGTGCTGAGATACAGGCTGCTCCAACCTGCTGTAAAATGCTTGATTTCGAGAGTGAGCGAAACTAATGAAAACATTGTTGGGGTAAAACCTAAAGGGAAAGACCTAGCACCAAATCCAATTTGCCATCTGATCTAACTTCTGGAGGCAGTCAAAATGATCCTTAGAATTCTTCCCTACCTTATTCCTGTGCTGAGATACAGGCTGCTCCAACCTGCTGTAAAATGCTTGATTTCGAGAGGGAGCGAAACTAATGAAAACATTGTTGGGGTAAAACCTAAAGGGAAAGACCTAGCACCAAATCCAATTTGCCATCTGATCTAACTTCTGGAGGCAGTCAAAATGATCCTTAGAATTCTTCCCTACCTTATTCCTGTGCTGAGATACAGGCTGCTCCAACCTGCTGTAAAATGCTTGATTTCGAGAGTGAGCGAAACTAATGAAAACATTGTTGGGGTAAAACCTAAAGGGAAAGACCTAGCACCAAATCCAATTTGCCATCTGATCTAACTTCTGGAGGCAGTCAAAATGATCCTTAGAATTCTTCCCTACCTTATTCCTGTGCTGAGATACAGGCTGCTCCAACCTGCTGTAAAATGCTTGATTTCGAGAGTGAGCGAAACTAATGAAAACATTGTTGGGGTAAAACCTAAAGGGAAAGACCTAGCACCAAATCCAATTTGCCATCTGATCTAACTTCTGGAGGCAGTCAAAATGATCCTTAGAATTCTTCCCTACCTTATTCCTGTGCTGAGATACAGGCTGCTCCAACCTGCTGTAAAATGCTTGATTTCGAGAGTGAGCGAAACTAATGAAAACATTGTTGGGGTAAAACCTAAAGGGAAAGACCTAGCACCAAATACAATTTGCCATCTGATCTAACTTCTGGAGGCAGTCAAAATGATCCTTAGAATTCTTCCCTACCTTATTCCTGTGCTGAGATACAGGCTGCTCCAACCTGCTGTAAAATGCTTGATTTCGAGAGTGAGCGAAACTAATGAAAACATTGTTGGGGTAAAACCTAAAGGGAAAGACCTAGCACCAAATCCAATTTGCCATCTGATCTAACTTCTGGAGGCAGTCAAAATGATCCTTAGAATTCTTCCCTACCTTATTCCTGTGCTGAGATACAGGCTGCTCCAACCTGCTGTAAAATGCTTGATTTCGAGAGTGAGCGAAACTAATGAAAACATTGTTGGGGTAAAACCTAAAGGGAAAGACCTAGCACCAAATCCAATTTGCCATCTGATCTAACTTCTGGAGGCAGTCAAAATGATCCTTAGAATTCTTCCCTACCTTATTCCTGTGCTGAGATACAGGCTGCTCCAACCTGCTGTAAAATGCTTGATTTCGAGAGTGAGCGAAACTAATGAAAACATTGTTGGGGTAAAACCTAAAGGGAAAGACCTAGCACCAAATCCAATTTGCCATCTGATCTAACTTCTGGAGGCAGTCAAAATGATCCTTAGAATTCTTCCCTACCTTATTCCTGTGCTGAGATACAGGCTGCTCCAACCTGCTGTAAAATGCTTGATTTCGAGAGTGAGCGAAACTAATGAAAACATTGTTGGGGTAAAACCTAAAGGGAAAGACCTAGCACCAAATCCAATTTGCCATCTGATCTAACTTCTGGAGGCAGTCAAAATGATCCTTAGAATTCTTCCCTACCTTATTCCTGTGCTGAGATACAGGCTGCTCCAACCTGCTGTAAAATGCTTGATTTCGAGAGTGAGCGAAACTAATGAAAACATTGTTGGGGTAAAACCTAAAGGGAAAGACCTAGCACCAAATCCAATTTGCCATCTGATCTAACTTCTGGAGGCAGTCAAAATGATCCTTAGAATTCTTCCCTACCTTATTCCTGTGCTGAGATACAGGCTGCTCCAACCTGCTGTAAAATGCTTGATTTCGAGAGGGAGCGAAACTAATGAAAACATTGTTGGGGTAAAACCTAAAGGGAAAGACCTAGCACCAAATCCAATTTGCCATCTGATCTAACTTCTGGAGGCAGTCAAAATGATCCTTAGAATTCTTCCCTACCTTATTCCTGTGCTGAGATACAGGCTGCTCCAACCTGCTGTAAAATGCTTGATTTCGAGAGGGAGCGAAACTAATGAAAACATTGTTGGGGTAAAACCTAAAGGGAAAGACCTAGCACCAAATCCAATTTGCCATCTGATCTAACTTCTGGAGGCAGTCAAAATGATCCTTAGAATTCTTCCCTACCTTATTCCTGTGCTGAGATACAGGCTGCTCCAACCTGCTGTAAAATGCTTGATTTCGAGAGGGAGCGAAACTAATGAAAACATTGTTGGGGTAAAACCTAAAGGGAAAGACCTAGCACCAAATCCAATTTGCCATCTGATCTAACTTCTGGAGGCAGTCAAAATGATCCTTAGAATTCTTCCCTACCTTATTCCTGTGCTGAGATACAGGCTGCTCCAACCTGCTGTAAAATGCTTGATTTCGAGAGTGAGCGAAACTAATGAAAACATTGTTGGGGTAAAACCTAAAGGGAAAGACCTAGCACCAAATCCAATTTGCCATCTGATCTAACTTCTGGAGGCAGTCAAAATGATCCTTAGAATTCTTCCCTACCTTATTCCTGTGCTGAGATACAGGCTGCTCCAACCTGCTGTAAAATGCTTGATTTCGAGAGTGAGCGAAACTAATGAAAACATTGTTGGGGTAAAACCTAAAGGGAAAGACCTAGCACCAAATCCAATTTGCCATCTGATCTAACTTCTGGAGGCAGTCAAAATGATCCTTAGAATTCTTCCCTACCTTATTCCTGTGCTGAGATACAGGCTGCTCCAACCTGCTGTAAAATGCTTGATTTCGAGAGTGAGCGAAACTAATGAAAACATTGTTGGGGTAAAACCTAAAGGGAAAGACCTAGCACCAAATCCAATCTGCCATCTGATCTAACTTCTGGAGGCAGTCAAAATGATCCTTAGAATTCTTCCCTACCTTATTCCTGTGCTGAGATACAGGCTGCTCCAACCTGCTGTAAAATGCTTGATTTCGAGAGTGAGCGAAACTAATGAAAACATTGTTGGGGTAAAACCTAAAGGGAAAGACCTAGCACCAAATCCAATTTGCCATCTGATCTAACTTCTGGAGGCAGTCAAAATGATCCTTAGAATTCTTCCCTACCTTATTCCTGTGCTGAGATACAGGCTGCTCCAACCTGCTGTAAAATGCTTGATTTCGAGAGTGAGCGAAACTAATGAAAACATTGTTGGGGTAAAACCTAAAGGGAAAGACCTAGCACCAAATCCAATTTGCCATCTGATCTAACTTCTGGAGGCAGTCAAAATGATCCTTAGAATTCTTCCCTACCTTATTCCTGTGCTGAGATACAGGCTGCTCCAACCTGCTGTAAAATGCTTGATTTCGAGAGTGAGCGAAACTAATGAAAACATTGTTGGGGTAAAACCTAAAGGGAAAGACCTAGCACCAAATCCAATTTGCCATCTGATCTAACTTCTGGAGGCAGTCAAAATGATCCTTAGAATTCTTCCCTACCTTATTCCTGTGCTGAGATACAGGCTGCTCCAACCTGCTGTAAAATGCTTGATTTCGAGAGTGAGCGAAACTAATGAAAACATTGTTGGGGTAAAACCTAAAGGGAAAGACCTAGCACCAAATCCAATTTGCCATCTGATCTAACTTCTGGAGGCAGTCAAAATGATCCTTAGAATTCTTCCCTACCTTATTCCTGTGCTGAGATACAGGCTGCTCCAACCTGCTGTAAAATGCTTGATTTCGAGAGGGAGCGAAACTAATGAAAACATTGTTGGGGTAAAACCTAAAGGGAAAGACCTAGCACCAAATCCAATTTGCCATCTGATCTAACTTCTGGAGGCAGTCAAAATGATCCTTAGAATTCTTCCCTACCTTATTCCTGTGCTGAGATACAGGCTGCTCCAACCTGCTGTAAAATGCTTGATTTCGAGAGGGAGCGAAACTAATGAAAACATTGTTGGGGTAAAACCTAAAGGGAAAGACCTAGCACCAAATCCAATTTGCCATCTGATCTAACTTCTGGAGGCAGTCAAAATGATCCTTAGAATTCTTCCCTACCTTATTCCTGTGCTGAGATACAGGCTGCTCCAACCTGCTGTAAAATGCTTGATTTCGAGAGTGAGCGAAACTAATGAAAACATTGTTGGGGTAAAACCTAAAGGGAAAGACCTAGCACCAAATCCAATTTGCCATCTGATCTAACTTCTGGAGGCAGTCAAAATGATCCTTAGAATTCTTCCCTACCTTATTCCTGTGCTGAGATACAGGCTGCTCCAACCTGCTGTAAAATGCTTGATTTCGAGAGTGAGCGAAACTAATGAAAACATTGTTGGGGTAAAACCTAAAGGGAAAGACCTAGCACCAAATCCAATTTGCCATCTGATCTAACTTCTGGAGGCAGTCAAAATGATCCTTAGAATTCTTCCCTACCTTATTCCTGTGCTGAGATACAGGCTGCTCCAACCTGCTGTAAAATGCTTGATTTCGAGAGTGAGCGAAACTAATGAAAACATTGTTGGGGTAAAACCTAAAGGGAAAGACCTAGCACCAAATCCAATTTGCCATCTGATCTAACTTCTGGAGGCAGTCAAAATGATCCTTAGAATTCTTCCCTACCTTATTCCTGTGCTGAGATACAGGCTGCTCCAACCTGCTGTAAAATGCTTGATTTCGAGAGGGAGCGAAACTAATGAAAACATTGTTGGGGTAAAACCTAAAGGGAAAGACCTAGCACCAAATCCAATTTGCCATCTGATCTAACTTCTGGAGGCAGTCAAAATGATCCTTAGAATTCTTCCCTACCTTATTCCTGTGCTGAGATACAGGCTGCTCCAACCTGCTGTAAAATGCTTGATTTCGAGAGGGAGCGAAACTAATGAAAACATTGTTGGGGTAAAACCTAAAGGGAAAGACCTAGCACCAAATCCAATTTGCCATCTGATCTAACTTCTGGAGGCAGTCAAAATGATCCTTAGAATTCTTCCCTACCTTATTCCTGTGCTGAGATACAGGCTGCTCCAACCTGCTGTAAAATGCTTGATTTCGAGAGTGAGCGAAACTAATGAAAACATTGTTGGGGTAAAACCTAAAGGGAAAGACCTAGCACCAAATCCAATTTGCCATCTGATCTAACTTATGGAGGCAGTCAAAATGAGTATTTGAATTCTTCCCTACCTTATTCCTGTGCTGAGATACAGGCTGCTCCAACCTGCTGTAAAATGCTTGATTTCGAGAGTGAGCGAAACTAATGAAAACATTGTTGGGGTAAAACCTAAAGGGAAAGACCTAGCACCAAATCCAATTTGCCATCTGATCTAACTTCTGGAGGCAGTCAAAATGATCCTTAGAATTCTTCCCTACCTTATTCCTGTGCTGAGATACAGGCTGCTCCAACCTGCTGTAAAATGCTTGATTTCGAGAGTGAGCGAAACTAATGAAAACATTGTTGGGGTAAAACCTAAAGGGAAAGACCTAGCACCAAATCCAATTTGCCATCTGATCTAACTTCTGGAGGCAGTCAAAATGAGTATTTGAATTCTTCCCTACCTTATTCCTGTGCTGAGATACAGGCTGCTCCAACCTGCTGTAAAATGCTTGATTTCGAGAGTGAGCGAAACTAATGAAAACATTGTTGGGGTAAAACCTAAAGGGAAAGACCTAGCACCAAATCCAATTTGCCATCTGATCTAACTTCTGGAGGCAGTCAAAATGATCCTTAGAATTCTTCCCTACCTTATTCCTGTGCTGAGATACAGGCTGCTCCAACCTGCTGTAAAATGCTTGATTTCGAGAGTGAGCGAAACTAATGAAAACATTGTTGGGGTAAAACCTAAAGGGAAAGACCTAGCACCAAATCCAATTTGCCATCTGATCTAACTTCTGGAGGCAGTCAAAATGAGTATTTGAATTCTTCCCTACCTTATTCCTGTGCTGAGATACAGGCTGCTCCAACCTGCTGTAAAATGCTTGATTTCGAGAGTGAGCGAAACTAATGAAAACATTGTTGGGGTAAAACCTAAAGGGAAAGACCTAGCACCAAATCCAATTTGCCATCTGATCTAACTTCTGGAGGCAGTCAAAATGATCCTTAGAATTCTTCCCTACCTTATTCCTGTGCTGAGATACAGGCTGCTCCAACCTGCTGTAAAACGCTTGATTTCGAGAGTGAGCGAAACTAATGAAAACATTGTTGGGGTAAAACCTAAAGGGAAAGACCTAGCACCAAATTCCATTGGCCATCTGATCTAACTTCTGGAGGCAGTCAAAAAGATCCTTAGAATTCTTCCCTACCTTATTCCTGTGCTGAGATACAGGCTGCTCCAACCTGCTGTAAAATGCTTGATTTCGAGAGTGAGCGAAACTAATGAAAACATTGTTGGGGTAAAACCTAAAGGGAAAGACCTAGCACCAAATCCAATTTGCCATCTGATCTAACTTCTGGAGGCAGTCAAAATGATCCTTAGAATTCTTCCCTACCTTATTCCTGTGCTGAGATACAGGCTGCTCCAACCTGCTGTAAAATGCTTGATTTCGAGAGGGAGCGAAACTAATGAAAACATTGTTGGGGTAAAACCTAAAGGGAAAGACCTAGCACCAAATCCAATTTGCCATCTGATCTAACTTCTGGAGGCAGTCAAAATGATCCTTAGAATTCTTCCCTACCTTATTCCTGTGCTGAGATACAGGCTGCTCCAACCTGCTGTAAAATGCTTGATTTCGAGTGTGAGGGAACCAATGAAAACATTGTTGGGGTAAAACCTAAAGGGAAAGACCTAGCACCAAATTCCATTGGCCATCTGATCTAACTTCTGGAGGCAGTCAAAATGAGTATTTGAATTCTTCCCTACCTTATTCCTGTGCTGAGATACAGGCTGCTCCAACCTGCTGTAAAATGCTTGATTTCGAGAGTGAGCGAAACTAATGAAAACATTGTTGGGGTAAAACCTAAAGGGAAAGACCTAGCACCAAATCCAATTTGCCATCTGATCTAACTTCTGGAGGCAGTCAAAATGATCCTTAGAATTCTTCCCTACCTTATTCCTGTGCTGAGATACAGGCTGCTCCAACCTGCTGTAAAATGCTTGATTTCGAGAGTGAGCGAAACTAATGAAAACATTGTTGGGGTAAAACCTAAAGGGAAAGACCTAGCACCAAATCCAATTTGCCATCCGATCTAACTTCTGGAGGCAGTCAAAATGATCCTTAGAATTCTTCCCTACCTTATTCCTGTGCTGAGATACAGGCTGCTCCAACCTGCTGTAAAATGCTTGATTTCGAGAGTGAGCGAAACTAATGAAAACATTGTTGGGGTAAAACCTAAAGGGAAAGACCTAGCACCAAATCCCATTGGCCATCTGATCTAACTTCTGGAGGCAGTCAAAATGATCTTTAGAATTCTTCCCTACCTTATTCCTGTGCTGAGATACAGGCTGCTCCAACCTGCTGTAAAATGCTTGATTTCGAGAGTGAGCGAAACTAATGAAAACATTGTTGGGGTAAAACCTAAAGGGAAAGACCTAGCACCAAATCCAATTTGCCATCTGATCTAACTTCTGGAGGCAGTCAAAATGATCCTTAGAATTCTTCCCTACCTTATTCCTGTGCTGAGATACAGGCTGCTCCAACCTGCTGTAAAATGCTTGATTTCGAGAGTGAGCGAAACTAATGAAAACATTGTTGGGGTAAAACCTAAAGGGAAAGACCTAGCACCAAATCCAATTTGCCATCCGATCTAACTTCTGGAGGCAGTCAAAATGATCCTTAGAATTCTTCCCTACCTTATTCCTGTGCTGAGATACAGGCTGCTCCAACCTGCTGTAAAATGCTTGATTTCGAGAGTGAGGGAACCAATGAAAACATTGTTGGGGTAAAAGCTAAAGGGAAAGACCTAGCACCAAATTCCATTGGCCATCTGATCTAACTTCTGGAGGCAGTCAAAATGATCCTTAGAATTCTTCCCTACCTTATTCCTGTGCTGAGATACAGGCTGCTCCAACCTGCTGTAAAATGCTTGATTTCGAGAGTGAGCGAAACTAATGAAAACATTGTTGGGGTAAAACCTAAAGGGAAAGACCTAGCACCAAATCCAATTGGCCATCTGATCTAACTTCTGGAGGCAGTCAAAATGATCCTTAGAATTCTTCCCTACCTTATTCCTGTGCTGAGATACAGGCTGCTCCAACCTGCTGTAAAATGCTTGATTTCGAGAGTGAGCGAAACTAATGAAAACATTGTTGGGGTAAAACCTAAAGGGAAAGACCTAGCACCAAATTCCATTGGCCATCTGATCTAACTTCTGGAGGCAGTCAAAATGATCCTTAGAATTCTTCCCTACCTTATTCCTGTGCTGAGATACAGGCTGCTCCAACCTGCTGTAAAATGCTTGATTTCGAGAGTGAGCGAAACTAATGAAAACATTGTTGGGGTAAAACCTAAAGGGAAAGACCTAGCACCAAATCCAATTTGCCATCTGATCTAACTTCTGGAGGCAGTCAAAATGATCCTTAGAATTCTTCCCTACCTTATTCCTGTGCTGAGATACAGGCTGCTCCAACCTGCTGTAAAATGCTTGATTTCGAGAGGGAGCGAAACTAATGAAAACATTGTTGGGGTAAAACCTAAAGGGAAAGACCTAGCACCAAATCCAATCTGCCATCTGATCTAACTTCTGGAGGCAGTCAAAATGATCCTTAGAATTCTTCCCTACCTTATTCCTGTGCTGAGATACAGGCTGCTCCAACCTGCTGTAAAATGCTTGATTTCGAGAGTGAGCGAAACTAATGAAAACATTGTTGGGGTAAAACCTAAAGGGAAAGACCTAGCACCAAATCCAATTTGCCATCTGATCTAACTTCTGGAGGCAGTCAAAATGATCCTTAGAATTCTTCCCTACCTTATTCCTGTGCTGAGATACAGGCTGCTCCAACCTGCTGTAAAATGCTTGATTTCGAGAGTGAGCGAAACTAATGAAAACATTGTTGGGGTAAAACCTAAAGGGAAAGACCTAGCACCAAATCCCATTTGCCATCTGATCTAACTTCTGGAGGCAGTCAAAATGATCCTTAGAATTCTTCCCTACCTTATTCCTGTGCTGAGATACAGGCTGCTCCAACCTGCTGTAAAATGCTTGATTTCGAGAGTGAGCGAAACTAATGAAAACATTGTTGGGGTAAAACCTAAAGGGAAAGACCTAGCACCAAATCCAATCTGCCATCTGATCTAACTTCTGGAGGCAGTCAAAATGATCCTTAGAATTCTTCCCTACCTTATTCCTGTGCTGAGATACAGGCTGCTCCAACCTGCTGTAAAATGCTTGATTTCGAGAGTGAGCGAAACTAATGAAAACATTGTTGGGGTAAAACCTAAAGGGAAAGACCTAGCACCAAATCCAATTTGCCATCTGATCTAACTTCTGGAGGCAGTCAAAATGATCCTTAGAATTCTTCCCTACCTTATTCCTGTGCTGAGATACAGGCTGCTCCAACCTGCTGTAAAATGCTTGATTTCGAGAGTGAGCGAAACTAATGAAAACATTGTTGGGGGTAAAACCTAAAGGGAAAGACCTAGCACCAAATACAATTTGCCATCTGATCTAACTTCTGGAGGCAGTCAAAATGATCCTTAGAATTCTTCCCTACCTTATTCCTGTGCTGAGATACAGGCTGCTCCAACCTGCTGTAAAATGCTTGATTTCGAGAGTGAGCGAAACTAATGAAAACATTGTTGGGGTAAAACCTAAAGGGAAAGACCTAGCACCAAATCCAATTTGCCATCTGATCTAACTTCTGGAGGCAGTCAAAATGATCCTTAGAATTCTTCCCTACCTTATTCCTGTGCTGAGATACAGGCTGCTCCAACCTGCTGTAAAATGCTTGATTTCGAGAGTGAGCGAAACTAATGAAAACATTGTTGGGGTAAAACCTAAAGGGAAAGACCTAGCACCAAATCCAATTTGCCATCTGATCTAACTTCTGGAGGCAGTCAAAATGATCCTTAGAATTCTTCCCTACCTTATTCCTGTGCTGAGATACAGGCTGCTCCAACCTGCTGTAAAATGCTTGATTTCGAGAGGGAGCGAAACTAATGAAAACATTGTTGGGGTAAAAACCTAAAGGGAAAGACCTAGCACCAAATCCAATTTGCCATCTGATCTAACTTCTGGAGGCAGTCAAAATGATCCTTAGAATTCTTCCCTACCTTATTCCTGTGCTGAGATACAGGCTGCTCCAACCTGCTGTAAAATGCTTGATTTCGAGAGTGAGCGAAACTAATGAAAACATTGTTGGGGTAAAACCTAAAGGGAAAGACCTAGCACCAAATCCAATTTGCCATCTGATCTAACTTCTGGAGGCAGTCAAAATGATCCTTAGAATTCTTCCCTACCTTATTCCTGTGCTGAGATACAGGCTGCTCCAACCTGCTGTAAAATGCTTGATTTCGAGAGTGAGCGAAACTAATGAAAACATTGTTGGGGTAAAACCTAAAGGGAAAGACCTAGCACCAAATCCAATTTGCCATCTGATCTAACTTCTGGAGGCAGTCAAAATGATCCTTAGAATTCTTCCCTACCTTATTCCTGTGCTGAGATACAGGCTGCTCCAACCTGCTGTAAAATGCTTGATTTCGAGAGGGAGCGAAACTAATGAAAACATTGTTGGGGTAAAACCTAAAGGGAAAGACCTAGCACCAAATCCAATTTGCCATCTGATCTAACTTCTGGAGGCAGTCAAAATGATCCTTAGAATTCTTCCCTACCTTATTCCTGTGCTGAGATACAGGCTGCTCCAACCTGCTGTAAAATGCTTGATTTCGAGAGTGAGCGAAACTAATGAAAACATTGTTGGGGTAAAACCTAAAGGGAAAGACCTAGCACCAAATCCAATTTGCCATCTGATCTAACTTCTGGAGGCAGTCAAAATGATCCTTAGAATTCTTCCCTACCTTATTCCTGTGCTGAGATACAGGCTGCTCCAACCTGCTGTAAAATGCTTGATTTCGAGAGTGAGCGAAACTAATGAAAACATTGTTGGGGTAAAACCTAAAGGGAAAGACCTAGCACCAAATCCAATTTGCCATCTGATCTAACTTCTGGAGGCAGTCAAAATGATCCTTAGAATTCTTCCCTACCTTATTCCTGTGCTGAGATACAGGCTGCTCCAACCTGCTGTAAAATGCTTGATTTCGAGAGTGAGCGAAACTAATGAAAACATTGTTGGGGTAAAACCTAAAGGGAAAGACCTAGCACCAAATCCAATTTGCCATCTGATCTAACTTCTGGAGGCAGTCAAAATGATCCTTAGAATTCTTCCCTACCTTATTCCTGTGCTGAGATACAGGCTGCTCCAACCTGCTGTAAAATGCTTGATTTCGAGAGGGAGCGAAACTAATGAAAACATTGTTGGGGTAAAACCTAAAGGGAAAGACCTAGCACCAAATCCAATTTGCCATCTGATCTAACTTCTGGAGGCAGTCAAAATGATCCTTAGAATTCTTCCCTACCTTATTCCTGTGCTGAGATACAGGCTGCTCCAACCCTGCTGTAAAATGCTTGATTTCGAGAGTGAGCGAAACTAATGAAAACATTGTTGGGGTAAAACCTAAAGGGAAAGACCTAGCACCAAATCCAATTTGCCATCTGATCTAACTTCTGGAGGCAGTCAAAATGATCCTTAGAATTCTTCCCTACCTTATTCCTGTGCTGAGATACAGGCTGCTCCAACCTGCTGTAAAATGCTTGATTTCGAGAGTGAGCGAAACTAATGAAAACATTGTTGGGGTAAAACCTAAAGGGAAAGACCTAGCACCAAATCCAATTTGCCATCTGATCTAACTTCTGGAGGCAGTCAAAATGATCCTTAGAATTCTTCCCTACCTTATTCCTGTGCTGAGATACAGGCTGCTCCAACCTGCTGTAAAATGCTTGATTTCGAGAGTGAGCGAAACTAATGAAAACATTGTTGGGGTAAAACCTAAAGGGAAAGACCTAGCACCAAATCCAATTTGCCATCTGATCTAACTTCTGGAGGCAGTCAAAATGATCCTTAGAATTCTTCCCTACCTTATTCCTGTGCTGAGATACAGGCTGCTCCAACCTGCTGTAAAATGCTTGATTTCGAGAGTGAGCGAAACTAATGAAAACATTGTTGGGGTAAAACCTAAAGGGAAAGACCTAGCACCAAATCCAATTTGCCATCTGATCTAACTTCTGGAGGCAGTCAAAATGATCCTTAGAATTCTTCCCTACCTTATTCCTGTGCTGAGATACAGGCTGCTCCAACCTGCTGTAAAATGCTTGATTTCGAGAGTGAGCGAAACTAATGAAAACATTGTTGGGGGTAAAACCTAAAGGGAAAGACCTAGCACCAAATACAATTTGCCATCTGATCTAACTTCTGGAGGCAGTCAAAATGATCCTTAGAATTCTTCCCTACCTTATTCCTGTGCTGAGATACAGGCTGCTCCAACCTGCTGTAAAATGCTTGATTTCGAGAGTGAGCGAAACTAATGAAAACATTGTTGGGGTAAAACCTAAAGGGAAAGACCTAGCACCAAATCCAATTTGCCATCTGATCTAACTTCTGGAGGCAGTCAAAATGATCCTTAGAATTCTTCCCTACCTTATTCCTGTGCTGAGATACAGGCTGCTCCAACCTGCTGTAAAATGCTTGATTTCGAGAGTGAGCGAAACTAATGAAAACATTGTTGGGGTAAAACCTAAAGGGAAAGACCTAGCACCAAATCCAATTTGCCATCTGATCTAACTTCTGGAGGCAGTCAAAATGATCCTTAGAATTCTTCCCTACCTTATTCCTGTGCTGAGATACAGGCTGCTCCAACCTGCTGTAAAATGCTTGATTTCGAGAGTGAGCGAAACTAATGAAAACATTGTTGGGGTAAAACCTAAAGGGAAAGACCTAGCACCAAATCCAATTTGCCATCTGATCTAACTTCTGGAGGCAGTCAAAATGATCCTTAGAATTCTTCCCTACCTTATTCCTGTGCTGAGATACAGGCTGCTCCAACCTGCTGTAAAATGCTTGATTTCGAGAGTGAGCGAAACTAATGAAAACATTGTTGGGGTAAAACCTAAAGGGAAAGACCTAGCACCAAATCCAATTTGCCATCTGATCTAACTTCTGGAGGCAGTCAAAATGATCCTTAGAATTCTTCCCTACCTTATTCCTGTGCTGAGATACAGGCTGCTCCAACCTGCTGTAAAATGCTTGATTTCGAGAGGGAGCGAAACTAATGAAAACATTGTTGGGGTAAAAACCTAAAGGGAAAGACCTAGCACCAAATCCAATTTGCCATCTGATCTAACTTCTGGAGGCAGTCAAAATGATCCTTAGAATTCTTCCCTACCTTATTCCTGTGCTGAGATACAGGCTGCTCCAACCTGCTGTAAAATGCTTGATTTCGAGAGTGAGCGAAACTAATGAAAACATTGTTGGGGTAAAACCTAAAGGGAAAGACCTAGCACCAAATCCAATTTGCCATCTGATCTAACTTCTGGAGGCAGTCAAAATGAGTATTTGAATTCTTCCCTACCTTATTCCTGTGCTGAGATACAGGCTGCTCCAACCTGCTGTAAAATGCTTGATTTCGAGAGTGAGCGAAACTAATGAAAACATTGTTGGGGTAAAACCTAAAGGGAAAGACCTAGCACCAAATCCAATTTGCCATCTGATCTAACTTCTGGAGGCAGTCAAAATGATCCTTAGAATTCTTCCCTACCTTATTCCTGTGCTGAGATACAGGCTGCTCCAACCTGCTGTAAAATGCTTGATTTCGAGAGTGAGCGAAACTAATGAAAACATTGTTGGGGTAAAACCTAAAGGGAAAGACCTAGCACCAAATCCAATTTGCCATCTGATCTAACTTCTGGAGGCAGTCAAAATGATCCTTAGAATTCTTCCCTACCTTATTCCTGTGCTGAGATACAGGCTGCTCCAACCTGCTGTAAAATGCTTGATTTCGAGAGGGAGCGAAACTAATGAAAACATTGTTGGGGTAAAACCTAAAGGGAAAGACCTAGCACCAAATCCAATTTGCCATCTGATCTAACTTCTGGAGGCAGTCAAAATGATCCTTAGAATTCTTCCCTACCTTATTCCTGTGCTGAGATACAGGCTGCTCCAACCTGCTGTAAAATGCTTGATTTCGAGAGTGAGCGAAACTAATGAAAACATTGTTGGGGTAAAACCTAAAGGGAAAGACCTAGCACCAAATCCAATTTGCCATCTGATCTAACTTCTGGAGGCAGTCAAAATGATCCTTAGAATTCTTCCCTACCTTATTCCTGTGCTGAGATACAGGCTGCTCCAACCTGCTGTAAAATGCTTGATTTCGAGAGTGAGCGAAACTAATGAAAACATTGTTGGGGTAAAACCTAAAGGGAAAGACCTAGCACCAAATCCAATTTGCCATCTGATCTAACTTCTGGAGGCAGTCAAAATGATCCTTAGAATTCTTCCCTACCTTATTCCTGTGCTGAGATACAGGCTGCTCCAACCTGCTGTAAAATGCTTGATTTCGAGAGTGAGCGAAACTAATGAAAACATTGTTGGGGTAAAACCTAAAGGGAAAGACCTAGCACCAAATCCAATTTGCCATCTGATCTAACTTCTGGAGGCAGTCAAAATGATTCCTTAGAATTCTTCCCTACCTTATTCCTGTGCTGAGATACAGGCTGCTCCAACCTGCTGTAAAATGCTTGATTTCGAGAGTGAGCGAAACTAATGAAAACATTGTTGGGGTAAAACCTAAAGGGAAAGACCTAGCACCAAATCCAATTTGCCATCTGATCTAACTTCTGGAGGCAGTCAAAATGAGTATTGAATTCTTCCCTACCTTATTCCTGTGCTGAGATACAGGCTGCTCCAACCTGCTGTAAAATGCTTGATTTCGAGAGTGAGCGAAACTAATGAAAACATTGTTGGGGTAAAACCTAAAGGGAAAGACCTAGCACCAAATCCAATTTGCCATCTGATCTAACTTCTGGAGGCAGTCAAAATGATCCTTAGAATTCTTCCCTACCTTATTCCTGTGCTGAGATACAGGCTGCTCCAACCTGCTGTAAAATGCTTGATTTCGAGAGTGAGCGAAACTAATGAAAACATTGTTGGGGTAAAACCTAAAGGGAAAGACCTAGCACCAAATCCAATTTGCCATCTGATCTAACTTCTGGAGGCAGTCAAAATGATCCTTAGAATTCTTCCCTACCTTATTCCTGTGCTGAGATACAGGCTGCTCCAACCTGCTGTAAAATGCTTGATTTCGAGAGGGAGCGAAACTAATGAAAACATTGTTGGGGTAAAACCTAAAGGGAAAGACCTAGCACCAAATCCAATTTGCCATCTGATCTAACTTCTGGAGGCAGTCAAAATGATCCTTAGAATTCTTCCCTACCTTATTCCTGTGCTGAGATACAGGCTGCTCCAACCTGCTGTAAAATGCTTGATTTCGAGAGTGAGCGAAACTAATGAAAACATTGTTGGGGTAAAACCTAAAGGGAAAGACCTAGCACCAAATCCAATTTGCCATCTGATCTAACTTCTGGAGGCAGTCAAAATGATCCTTAGAATTCTTCCCTACCTTATTCCTGTGCTGAGATACAGGCTGCTCCAACCTGCTGTAAAATGCTTGATTTCGAGAGTGAGCGAAACTAATGAAAACATTGTTGGGGTAAAACCTAAAGGGAAAGACCTAGCACCAAATACAATTTGCCATCTGATCTAACTTCTGGAGGCAGTCAAAATGATCCTTAGAATTCTTCCCTACCTTATTCCTGTGCTGAGATACAGGCTGCTCCAACCTGCTGTAAAATGCTTGATTTCGAGAGTGAGCGAAACTAATGAAAACATTGTTGGGGTAAAACCTAAAGGGAAAGACCTAGCACCAAATCCAATTTGCCATCTGATCTAACTTCTGGAGGCAGTCAAAATGATCCTTAGAATTCTTCCCTACCTTATTCCTGTGCTGAGATACAGGCTGCTCCAACCTGCTGTAAAATGCTTGATTTCGAGAGTGAGCGAAACTAATGAAAACATTGTTGGGGTAAAACCTAAAGGGAAAGACCTAGCACCAAATCCAATTTGCCATCTGATCTAACTTCTGGAGGCAGTCAAAATGATCCTTAGAATTCTTCCCTACCTTATTCCTGTGCTGAGATACAGGCTGCTCCAACCTGCTGTAAAATGCTTGATTTCGAGAGTGAGCGAAACTAATGAAAACATTGTTGGGGTAAAACCTAAAGGGAAAGACCTAGCACCAAATCCAATTTGCCATCTGATCTAACTTCTGGAGGCAGTCAAAATGATCCTTAGAATTCTTCCCTACCTTATTCCTGTGCTGAGATACAGGCTGCTCCAACCTGCTGTAAAATGCTTGATTTCGAGAGGGAGCGAAACTAATGAAAACATTGTTGGGGTAAAACCTAAAGGGAAAGACCTAGCACCAAATCCAATTTGCCATCTGATCTAACTTCTGGAGGCAGTCAAAATGATCCTTAGAATTCTTCCCTACCTTATTCCTGTGCTGAGATACAGGCTGCTCCAACCTGCTGTAAAATGCTTGATTTCGAGAGTGAGCGAAACTAATGAAAACATTGTTGGGGTAAAACCTAAAGGGAAAGACCTAGCACCAAATCCAATTTGCCATCTGATCTAACTTCTGGAGGCAGTCAAAATGAGTATTTGAATTCTTCCCTACCTTATTCCTGTGCTGAGATACAGGCTGCTCCAACCTGCTGTAAAATGCTTGATTTCGAGAGTGAGCGAAACTAATGAAAACATTGTTGGGGTAAAACCTAAAGGGAAAGACCTAGCACCAAATCCAATTTGCCATCTGATCTAACTTCTGGAGGCAGTCAAAATGATCCTTAGAATTCTTCCCTACCTTATTCCTGTGCTGAGATACAGGCTGCTCCAACCTGCTGTAAAATGCTTGATTTCGAGAGTGAGCGAAACTAATGAAAACATTGTTGGGGTAAAACCTAAAGGGAAAGACCTAGCACCAAATCCAATTTGCCATCTGATCTAACTTCTGGAGGCAGTCAAAATGATCCTTAGAATTCTTCCCTACCTTATTCCTGTGCTGAGATACAGGCTGCTCCAACCTGCTGTAAAATGCTTGATTTCGAGAGGGAGCGAAACTAATGAAAACATTGTTGGGGTAAAACCTAAAGGGAAAGACCTAGCACCAAATCCAATTTGCCATCTGATCTAACTTCTGGAGGCAGTCAAAATGATCCTTAGAATTCTTCCCTACCTTATTCCTGTGCTGAGATACAGGCTGCTCCAACCTGCTGTAAAATGCTTGATTTCGAGAGTGAGCGAAACTAATGAAAACATTGTTGGGGTAAAACCTAAAGGGAAAGACCTAGCACCAAATCCAATCTGCCATCTGATCTAACTTCTGGAGGCAGTCAAAATGATCCTTAGAATTCTTCCCTACCTTATTCCTGTGCTGAGATACAGGCTGCTCCAACCTGCTGTAAAATGCTTGATTTCGAGAGTGAGCGAAACTAATGAAAACATTGTTGGGGTAAAACCTAAAGGGAAAGACCTAGCACCAAATCCAATCTGCCATCTGATCTAACTTCTGGAGGCAGTCAAAATGATCCTTAGAATTCTTCCCTACCTTATTCCTGTGCTGAGATACAGGCTGCTCCAACCTGCTGTAAAATGCTTGATTTCGAGAGTGAGCGAAACTAATGAAAACATTGTTGGGGTAAAACCTAAAGGGAAAGACCTAGCACCAAATCCAATTTGCCATCTGATCTAACTTCTGGAGGCAGTCAAAATGAGCCTTAGAATTCTTCCCTACCTTATTCCTGTGCTGAGATACAGGCTGCTCCAACCTGCTGTAAAATGCTTGATTTCGAGAGTGAGCGAAACTAATGAAAACATTGTTGGGGTAAAACCTAAAGGGAAAGACCTAGCACCAAATCCAATTTGCCATCTGATCTAACTTCTGGAGGCAGTCAAAATGATCCTTAGAATTCTTCCCTACCTTATTCCTGTGCTGAGATACAGGCTGCTCCAACCTGCTGTAAAATGCTTGATTTCGAGAGTGAGCGAGACTAATGAAAACATTGTTGGGGTAAAACCTAAAGGGAAAGACCTAGCACCAAATCCAATTTGCCATCTGATCTAACTTCTGGAGGCAGTCAAAATGATCCTTAGAATTCTTCCCTACCTTATTCCTGTGCTGAGATACAGGCTGCTCCAACCTGCTGTAAAAATGCTTGATTTCGAGAGTGAGCGAAACTAATGAAAACATTGTTGGGGTAAAACCTAAAGGGAAAGACCTAGCACCAAATCCAATTTGCCATCTGATCTAACTTCTGGAGGCAGTCAAAATGATCCTTAGAATTCTTCCCTACCTTATTCCTGTGCTGAGATACAGGCTGCTCCAACCTGCTGTAAAATGCTTGATTTCGAGAGTGAGCGAAACTAATGAAAACATTGTTGGGGTAAAACCTAAAGGGAAAGACCTAGCACCAAATCCAATTTGCCATCTGATCTAACTTCTGGAGGCAGTCAAAATGATCCTTAGAATTCTTCCCTACCTTATTCCTGTGCTGAGATACAGGCTGCTCCAACCTGCTGTAAAATGCTTGATTTCGAGAGTGAGCGAAACTAATGAAAACATTGTTGGGGTAAAACCTAAAGGGAAAGACCTAGCACCAAATCCAATTTGCCATCTGATCTAACTTCTGGAGGCAGTCAAAATGATCCTTAGAATTCTTCCCTACCTTATTCCTGTGCTGAGATACAGGCTGCTCCAACCTGCTGTAAAATGCTTGATTTCGAGAGTGAGCGAAACTAATGAAAACATTGTTGGGGTAAAACCTAAAGGGAAAGACCTAGCACCAAATCCAATTTGCCATCTGATCTAACTTCTGGAGGCAGTCAAAATGATCCTTAGAATTCTTCCCTACCTTATTCCTGTGCTGAGATACAGGCTGCTCCAACCTGCTGTAAAATGCTTGATTTCGAGAGTGAGCGAAACTAATGAAAACATTGTTGGGGTAAAAACCGGGAAAGACCTAGCACCAAATCCAATTTGCCATCTGATCTAACTTCTGGAGGCAGTCAAAATGATCCTTAGAATTCTTCCCTACCTTATTCCTGTGCTGAGATACAGGCTGCTCCAACCTGCTGTAAAATGCTTGATTTCGAGAGTGAGCGAAACTAATGAAAACATTGTTGGGGTAAAACCTAAAGGGAAAGACCTAGCACCAAATCCAATTTGCCATCTGATCTAACTTCTGGAGGCAGTCAAAATGATCCTTAGAATTCTTCCCTACCTTATTCCTGTGCTGAGATACAGGCTGCTCCAACCTGCTGTAAAATGCTTGATTTCGAGAGTGAGCGAAACTAATGAAAACATTGTTGGGGTAAAACCTAAAGGGAAAGACCTAGCACCAAATCCAATTTGCCATCTGATCTAACTTCTGGAGGCAGTCAAAATGATCCTTAGAATTCTTCCCTACCTTATTCCTGTGCTGAGATACAGGCTGCTCCAACCTGCTGTAAAATGCTTGATTTCGAGAGGGAGCGAAACTAATGAAAACATTGTTGGGGTAAAACCTAAAGGGAAAGACCTAGCACCAAATCCAATTTGCCATCTGATCTAACTTCTGGAGGCAGTCAAAATGATCCTTAGAATTCTTCCCTACCTTATTCCTGTGCTGAGATACAGGCTGCTCCAACCTGCTGTAAAATGCTTGATTTCGAGAGTGAGCGAAACTAATGAAAACATTGTTGGGGTAAAACCTAAAGGGAAAGACCTAGCACCAAATCCAATTTGCCATCTGATCTAACTTCTGGAGGCAGTCAAAATGATCCTTAGAATTCTTCCCTACCTTATTCCTGTGCTGAGATACAGGCTGCTCCAACCTGCTGTAAAATGCTTGATTTCGAGAGTGAGCGAAACTAATGAAAACATTGTTGGGGTAAAACCTAAAGGGAAAGACCTAGCACCAAATCCAATCTGCCATCTGATCTAACTTCTGGAGGCAGTCAAAATGATCCTTAGAATTCTTCCCTACCTTATTCCTGTGCTGAGATACAGGCTGCTCCAACCTGCTGTAAAAATGCTTGATTTCGAGAGTGAGCGAAACTAATGAAAACATTGTTGGGGTAAAACCTAAAGGGAAAGACCTAGCACCAAATCCAATTTGCCATCTGATCTAACTTCTGGAGGCAGTCAAAATGAGCCTTAGAATTCTTCCCTACCTTATTCCTGTGCTGAGATACAGGCTGCTCCAACCTGCTGTAAAATGCTTGATTTCGAGAGTGAGCGAAACTAATGAAAACATTGTTGGGGTAAAACCTAAAGGGAAAGACCTAGCACCAAATCCAATTTGCCATCTGATCTAACTTCTGGAGGCAGTCAAAATGATCCTTAGAATTCTTCCCTACCTTATTCCTGTGCTGAGATACAGGCTGCTCCAACCTGCTGTAAAATGCTTGATTTCGAGAGTGAGCGAAACTAATGAAAACATTGTTGGGGTAAAACCTAAAGGGAAAGACCTAGCACCAAATCCAATTTGCCATCTGATCTAACTTCTGGAGGCAGTCAAAATGATCCTTAGAATTCTTCCCTACCTTATTCCTGTGCTGAGATACAGGCTGCTCCAACCTGCTGTAAAATGCTTGATTTCGAGAGTGAGCGAAACTAATGAAAACATTGTTGGGGTAAAACCTAAAGGGAAAGACCTAGCACCAAATCCAATTTGCCATCTGATCTAACTTCTGGAGGCAGTCAAAATGATCCTTAGAATTCTTCCCTACCTTATTCCTGTGCTGAGATACAGGCTGCTCCAACCTGCTGTAAAATGCTTGATTTCGAGAGTGAGCGAAACTAATGAAAACATTGTTGGGGTAAAACCTAAAGGGAAAGACCTAGCACCAAATCCAATTTGCCATCTGATCTAACTTCTGGAGGCAGTCAAAATGATCCTTAGAATTCTTCCCTACCTTATTCCTGTGCTGAGATACAGGCTGCTCCAACCTGCTGTAAAATGCTTGATTTCGAGAGTGAGCGAAACTAATGAAAACATTGTTGGGGTAAAACCTAAAGGGAAAGACCTAGCACCAAATACAATTTGCCATCTGATCTAACTTCTGGAGGCAGTCAAAATGATCCTTAGAATTCTTCCCTACCTTATTCCTGTGCTGAGATACAGGCTGCTCCAACCTGCTGTAAAATGCTTGATTTCGAGAGTGAGCGAAACTAATGAAAACATTGTTGGGGTAAAACCTAAAGGGAAAGACCTAGCACCAAATCCAATTTGCCATCTGATCTAACTTCTGGAGGCAGTCAAAATGATCCTTAGAATTCTTCCCTACCTTATTCCTGTGCTGAGATACAGGCTGCTCCAACCTGCTGTAAAATGCTTGATTTCGAGAGTGAGCGAAACTAATGAAAACATTGTTGGGGTAAAACCTAAAGGGAAAGACCTAGCACCAAATCCAATTTGCCATCTGATCTAACTTCTGGAGGCAGTCAAAATGATCCTTAGAATTCTTCCCTACCTTATTCCTGTGCTGAGATACAGGCTGCTCCAACCTGCTGTAAAATGCTTGATTTCGAGAGTGAGCGAAACTAATGAAAACATTGTTGGGGTAAAACCTAAAGGGAAAGACCTAGCACCAAATCCAATTTGCCATCTGATCTAACTTCTGGAGGCAGTCAAAATGATCCTTAGAATTCTTCCCTACCTTATTCCTGTGCTGAGATACAGGCTGCTCCAACCTGCTGTAAAATGCTTGATTTCGAGAGTGAGCGAAACTAATGAAAACATTGTTGGGGTAAAACCTAAAGGGAAAGACCTAGCACCAAATCCAATTTGCCATCTGATCTAACTTCTGGAGGCAGTCAAAATGATCCTTAGAATTCTTCCCTACCTTATTCCTGTGCTGAGATACAGGCTGCTCCAACCTGCTGTAAAATGCTTGATTTCGAGAGTGAGCGAAACTAATGAAAACATTGTTGGGGTAAAACCTAAAGGGAAAGACCTAGCACCAAATCCAATTTGCCATCTGATCTAACTTCTGGAGGCAGTCAAAATGATCCTTAGAATTCTTCCCTACCTTATTCCTGTGCTGAGATACAGGCTGCTCCAACCTGCTGTAAAATGCTTGATTTTCGAGAGTGAGCGAAACTAATGAAAACATTGTTGGGGTAAAACCTAAAGGGAAAGACCTAGCACCAAATCCAATTTGCCATCTGATCTAACTTCTGGAGGCAGTCAAAATGATCCTTAGAATTCTTCCCTACCTTATTCCTGTGCTGAGATACAGGCTGCTCCAACCTGCTGTAAAATGCTTGATTTCGAGAGTGAGCGAAACTAATGAAAACATTGTTGGGGTAAAACCTAAAGGGAAAGACCTAGCACCAAATCCAATTTGCCATCTGATCTAACTTCTGGAGGCAGTCAAAATGATCCTTAGAATTCTTCCCTACCTTATTCCTGTGCTGAGATACAGGCT